>NW_023270387.1:33501045-33587641 GCF_011800145.1 Mirounga leonina | reverse complement strand
CTTTCTTTCTTTCTTTCTTTCTTTCTTTCTTTCTTTCTTTCTTTCTTCTTTCTTTCTTTCTTTCCTTCATTCCTTCTTTCCTTCTTTCTTTCCACATACAAGTGAGATCATAATAGTATTTATCTTTTTCTATCTTATTTCACTTAGCATAATGCCTTCAAGGTACAAGCATGCTATCAAAAAAGGCAGGATTTCTTTCTTTTTTTATGCATCCCATTCCATTGTGTGTGTGTATGTCACATTTTCTTTATCCATTCATCCATCAATAGACACTTAGGTCAATTCCATGTTTTGGCTATTATAATTAATGCTTCTGGGCACCTTGGTGGCTCAGTCGGTTAAGCATCTCCTTTCCACTCAGGTCATGATCCTGGAGTCCCAGGATCGAGTCCCACCCACACTGGGCTCCCTGCTCGGCAGGAAGTCTGCTTCTCCCTCTGTCCCTCACCCCATTCATGTGCTCTCTCCCTCTCTTTCTCTCAAATAAATAAAATTAAAATTATAATAATAAAACACTGCTATGAACATGGAGGGGCCATAGTGTTTTTATTTCCTTCAGAGATATCCTCAGAAATGGAATTGCTAGAGTATATAGTAGTTCTATTTCTAATTTTTTGAGGAGTCTCTATACTGTTTTCCATAGTGTCTGCACCAACTTACAATCCCACTGACAATGTACAAGCATTCTTTTTTTTTCTCTACATCCCTGCCAGCATTTGTTATCTCTTGTCTTTTTTATAAGAGTACATGGCTATTTTCCAAATAAAATTTTAAATTTGAAAATAAACAAGGAAAAATTAATTAATTTCATCAGTGATTATCCAATCCCAAATGACACGGAATTAAAATTTAATAGAATAGGGGCACCTGGGTGGCTCAGTCGGTTAAGCCTCTGCTTTCAGCTCAGGTCAGGATCCCAGGGTCCTGGGATCGAGTCCCACCTGGGGCTCCCTGCGCAGCGGGGAGTCTGCTTCTGCCTCTCCCTCTGCAGCTCCCCCTGCTTGCGCTCTCTCTTTCTGTCAAATAAATAAATAAAATATAAAAACAAAACAAAACAAAACAAAATAAAATAAAATTTAATAGAATAAATAGTATACAGTTAGAGGGCAAATTTGGATACTACTAGGTTGGAAGGCCAGACTAACCTATCTCCCATTCTAATGCTGAGTATCCCCCAAAGGCCCATAGAAGAAGATACTGAAGACATCATCTGAATTTGATTTTCTTGTGTACATTCCTAAAAAGCTAAGTTTAAAATTTAGTTTCAAGGGTGCCAGGGTGGCTCAGTTGGTTAGGCATCTGACTCTTGATTTCAGCTCAGGTCATGATCTCAGGGTCTTGAGATAGAGCCCCACATCAGTCTCTGCACTCAGCAGGAGGTCTGCTTGAGATTCTCTCCCTCTCCCTTAGCCCCTCTCCCCCAAAATAAATAAATAAAATATTTTTTAAAATTTAGTTTCAAATAATCTACAGGTTTTTTGTTTTTTGTTTTTTGTTTTATGTCTCTCAGTTGCCTGACATGGACAGACATAAAAATTATTTGGATGAATATAAATTTAAAAATCAGACATCTACTTCTTTAAAACATGAAGTAACAGGGACCAGATTTACCAACCTACCTTTAAAAATCTTAAAACATAATGAAAATATGCAAAATAACATTTTCCCAGACTTTGAATGTCAAGTACGAGGACAGTGGTCATTGAGAGATAGGACACAAAAATGTGTGACTTAAAATTGCCCACGCCTCCTGCCTGGAGAGTTTGCAATCTGCAGTGTAGGAGGATTCCAAAGAATCTGGTCTTCTCACTGAGATGATGAGACAAAGATGGATGTTTGGCAAAGCCAATAAGGCTAGGTTTCATAGGGCAGAGTTGCAAAGAAAAGAAAGGTACACAGAAAGAAAGCTCCAGAGATCTGAAAGGATCCACCTCAAGTCTTCAGGTGAGTACTAATCAGCATATGTATATGAGAAAACTACTAAAGTCTGGGGGAGAAACTCAGAAGTATTAGAGAAAACAAACTCCAAAACACATATGGGAACAGATATAGTTCTCTTCCCCCCAATCAGTGTGCAAAAATCTAATAAATCAAGGCTTATTGGACAGAGTACTCAAAATACTTTTGACCTAGTGGTTGGGAAATGTTAGTCTTTAATTAATCTCTGCTATGGTCCTGCCTAACCAATTTTTTTAAAGATTTTATTTATTTATTTGAGAGAGAGAGCAAAAAAGAAAGCACAAGCAGGAGGGAGGTACAGAGAGAGAGGGAGAAGCAAACTCCCTGCTGAGCACAGAGCTGGACACTGGGCTTGTCCCAGGACACTGGGATCATGACCTGAGCTGAAAGCAGACACTTAACCGACTGAGCCACCCAGGTGCCCTTGCCTAACTGATCTTAAAAACAAAAATAGGCACACTAAATTGTACCTGGGAAGAGAGAGGCAAAAAAAAAAAAAAAAGCAATAGTGAAAACACTGGTGAAATCTGATTAAATTCTGTGGTTTTGTTAATAATATTTTTTAAAAGTTATTTCGATTTTGATAATTATACTGTCATAATGTAATATGTTAATATTAGTAGAAGATGAGATAGATCTAAATAGGAACTTTCTATAGTAACTTTGAAACTGTCCTGTAAACCTAAAATTATTTCTAAAAAAAAGTAAACAAACAAATGAAAACAAGACCCAAAAGAAGCATAGTATTTCCAAGTGATTTAATTACCTCACTGAACAAATACCTATTTTTATAGATATAAAAAATATTTTCACCCCAAAAAGTAAAATGAAAATTACAAAACATATAAAGAAGTAGGAAAATATCATAAAATAACTCATAATGAGAAGAAAAATAAATCAATTGAAAGAGACTCACAAATTTAACAAATAGAATTAAACAAGGACATTAGTGGTTGTTATAGCTCTATTCTACACGTTTAAAAGTTGAAAGGAAAAATTGAATATAAGACACTGAATATATAAAAATTACCCATCTCATGATTCTAGGAATTAAAAGCTTAGGGCTGCTTTGAGAGAATATACCATAGACTGGGTGTCTCAAACAGCATTTATTTGTCACAGTTTTGGAGTCTAGGAAGTCCAGGATCAAGGTAATGACAGAGTCAGTATTTGGCTGGGGTCCTCTAATGGCTCCTATATAGCCATCTTTTTGCTGTATCCTCACATGGTGGATAAAAGAGCAAGATAGCTTCCTGGGATCTCTTTTAAAAGTGCTCTAATCCCATTCATGAGTGCTTTATCCTGATGACCTAATTATTTTTCAAAGGTCCCACCTTTAACTATTATTACAGTAGGGATTAGGCTTCAGCATATGAATATATGAATTTTAAGAGGACACAAATATTCAATTGAGAGCAAAAGTTAAAATGTCTCAGGTGAAAAATACACTGAATAGAATCAATAGTAAATTAGATTTTGCAAAACAAAAGATTACTATACATGAATACACACACAAACAATCCCAAATGGAACCCAGAGGAAAATAGGGGTAAAAAAGAAAAGTTAAGGGTCACCTGGCTGGTTCAGGCTATAGAGCATGCAACTTAATCTCAGGATCATGAGTTCAAGCCCTACATTGGGCATGGAACCTACTTTTAAAAAATTAAAAGTTAATAGAATATTGGTAAGTGGACAGAAAAATTCAAGCAGTCTAATACATTTGTAATGTAGGGGAGAACAGAAAAATATCTGAAAGGCAAGAGCAAAATTGCAAAATTTTCAGATCCAAGAAGTTCAATTAATATTAAGCACAAGGAAAACAAAAAACAAAACTATACCAAGACATGCTATAATCTAATTCATCAAAACTAATGATAAACATAAAATCTAAAATACAGCCAATGTGGGCAGAGCAGAGTGGAGCAGTGAAACACATAATGTATAGATGCACAGAGATAAGAATTATCTTGTTGACTTCTTGCTAGAAACCATACAAGCCAGAAGACGATGGACCAAAATTGTTAAAAATGAGGAAAGAAAAACAAAACTAAAAGCAAACTCTCAACTAAGAATTCTATACACAGTTAAAATACATTTCAAACAAGCAAGGAAAATAAAGACATTTCTAGTATGCAAAATCTGAAAGGAATAATTACCCTACAGTACAATAAATGTTAAAGAAATTTTTTTCAAGAAGAAAGAAAATAATATCAAATGGAAATATGAATCTACAGAAAAGGAAGAAGAAAAAATAATGGTTACTATGTGGGTACATATAAAACATATTTTTATTTTTTTTAAAGATTTTATTTATTTATTTGACAGAGAGAGACACAGCGAGAGAAGGAACACAAGAGGGGGAGTGGGAGAGGGAGAAGCAGGCTTCCCCCGCCAAGCAGGGAGCCTGATGCGGGGCTCGATCCCAGGCCCCGGGGATCATGACCTGAGCCGAAGGCAGATGCTTAATGACTGAGCCACCCAGGCGCCCCTATTTTTAGAGATTTACTTATTCATTTGAGAGAGACAGAGAGAAAGAGCACAGAGTCGGGGGGAAGGGGGGGCAGAAGGAGAAGAGAGAGAGAAACCCAAGCAGACTCTGCACCAAGCACAGAGCCTGATGTGGGGCTTGATGCGAGGCTCAACGCAGAGCTTGACCCCATGACCTTGAGATCACCACCTGAGCCAAAACCAAGAGTCAGACTCTCAACTGACTGCCCTGCCCAGGCGCCCCACATACAAAACATTTTTAAAAGATACATTTAAATCTCTTTAAGAGACAATTGCACATTTAAAGCAAAACTAACAATAATGCAGTATAGGATTTATAAAAATGTTGAGGTGATACACATCCCAACAGTACCCCAAAATCCAGGAGGAAAAAAAACAACAAAAAACTTGTAATCACAGTGTTGTTAAGTATTTACTTCATAAGTGAAATGGTATATTACTTGAAGGTAGAAATGTGTTAAAGATGTATGCTATACCACTAAAGCAACCACTAAATCAACAAAGCAAATGTTTCTACCTAATTATCCAACAAATGAGATGAAATAACACTATAAAACCACTCACTTAATCCAAAACAAAAAGTTAAAAGTCAAAAAAAGAATGACAAACAGTTGGAATAAATGGAAAACAAAATGCAAGATAGTAGATTTCACCCAGGCACACTAATAATAACATTAAATATAAGTGATTTTAATAATTAAATGGGAGAGAGGGTCATATTAGTTTTAAAAAAGAAAACAAAACAAAACGTTCTATCTAGCTAACAAGAAACCCGCTTTAAATAACAAAGACAAACACAGGTTGAAAGAAAAAGGTGAAAATAGGCTAGGACACGATAGCTCTAATCAAAAGCAAGTGTGTGGCTACGTTGATACTGGACGAAATAGATTTCAAAGCAAATAATATCACCAAAAAGGAAGGTAAATGACTTTTAAATATGATACAGAAATCATTCCATCTAAAGGACATAATAATCATAAATACCTATGTACCTTGGAAAAAATACTTAAAATGTATAAAGCAAGAATTAGATATCAAGGGAAAAAAAGACAAGTCCACCATTGTAGTCAAATATTTCAACACTTTTTATTAAATAACTGATAGAAAAAGTGAAGGGAAAATCAGTAAGTATGTAGAAAACTTGAATAGCACTATTGATCAGTAAGAGCTAAACGACTTCATAAGTTATTTCACCCAGCAACAGTAAAGTATACATTCTTCTTAATATTTGGAACATTTACCAAAATATTCCGGGCCACAAAACAAGTCTCAATAAATTCAACATTATTCAAATCATACAAAGTGCGTGCAGTCTGACAACAATGAAATTGAATTGTAAATTAATAGCAAAATTATATGAAAAATTCCTAAATATTTCAAAACTAAATATACTTCTAAA
The DNA here is from genome assembly GCF_011800145.1 of Mirounga leonina. Classification (NCBI taxonomy): domain Eukaryota; kingdom Metazoa; phylum Chordata; class Mammalia; order Carnivora; family Phocidae; genus Mirounga; species Mirounga leonina. The sequence goes on along the minus strand of NW_023270387.1, from coordinate 33,581,775 downwards.
TAAGTGAAAGACAAAGAACTAAAAATAACAATTAAAATGTACTGAAAATTGAATTAAAATAGAAATAAAACATAAGAAAATTTTTGCATTTACTAAGTCAGTAGCTAGAGGAAAACTTATAGGACCAAATACTTGCATTAAAGATCAGTTTCTATCTTTAACCAAAAGAGCAAAACAAAGCATAAAAACCAATATTCCCCACCCACCCTCCAAGAAGAAAGGAGATTATAAAAATCAGCCTAGAAATTCACGATGTGAAAACAGTACCAGATGTGGGAATATAGTACATTCCTACTCATTCTATGAGGTCAGCAATACTTTAATACCTAATCTAGATAATATATTATAAAAAGAAAAAAAAAGGGCAACAGAACAATATTCCTTTTAAATATAGCATCAAAATTTGTACTAAGATTTCAGCAAATTTAATAAAATAATATGGAAACATGAGAACGTGTCATAAGTAAGTGTTCTTTATCGCAGGTTGCAAAGTTCTTTAACAGTAAAAAATGTCAATCAGAATAAATCACTTATCTCCAAATTTTAAAAAAATGACTCCATATTTATAGTCTTCTGAATTAATATAGAATATCATTTGATAATATTCAATATCCATTTGGGGAAAAAAAAAACTTAAGGAAACTAGGAATAGAAGACAACTGCTTCAACCTGATAAATAGCACCTACAAAATAACTAGAGCTAACATCATATTCAATGGTAAAACACTGAATGGTTACCAGAGGGGTGGTGAGTGGGGGGATAGATGAAATAGGTAAAGGAGATTTAAAAATACACTTACCTTGTAGAGAAGTGAGTAATATATGGAGCTGTTGAATTCCTATATTGTACACCTGAGACTGATATAACACTGTATGTTAACTACATTGGAATAAAAACAAAAACAAAAAATAAAAATGCTGAATACTGCAAAGATCAAGATCTAGACAAGGTGGTCCATTTCTCTTCAATGTTTCACTAGAGATTCTAGCCAATGTAATAAGCTCTAAGTAAACACACACACACACACACACACAGAGTATGATGGAGATATATATAGATGGGGAGATACTTTGGTGTACTTTAGTATATCCATAATACATTTGTCAGTTTTTGTCATATGATGTATATGTCATAATATGTCATACAACATATTTGTATTAGTTCCAATTGCTTTCAAGCAGTGTTCAATATATATTCTTATATTTTCTTCCTAATCTGAATTAGTATAAGTAATAACCATGATGTACACATTTAAAATTCCTTGAAATCATGTATATGATCTCTCTTCTAATAGCCACATGAATGTAGATATATTTTATTTTCTCATCCTTAAATTCACTTATAGTTGCTACCAAATATCTGCTTTAACTGCAAGTTTCTAAATAAAAATCATACAAGTCCATAAAATCTCTATAAACTGAGTTTTCTTTGGGAAAGTTGAACATAGAAAAATAAGTCCACAGGATGTATATACTTCTCTTCTTTTTTTATATTTACATTATTTAAGATAAACTTGCTGTATATGAAATTTCAGGGTTAAGAAAAGCAAAATGAAATAAGACAAAACAGCTTTTCCAGTTTCTTTGGAAACCAGGTCAGAAATGCTATACATAATTTGTACGCTGCCAGTACTGAAAGGGAGAAATCCTGCTTGCAAATTTCAGCTGCGGACAACCTGCTGAAAAAGCAGGTGCCAGGCTCTAGGTGTATCATATTACTGTTTAAACTCCAGAGCGAAAGCAATTAAAACAATGTATTTAGTCTTCTTTGGAAAATGTGGGAGTAACTTTAATTTCAAAAGTAAGGCGATGCCACAATTGAAGTGCTGTTCCTCTTTGGCTATTGAAACTTTTTAACTACCAGAGAAATAGCAGACTAGTAAGGGCATATAGTATCCATAGCAACAGTTTCTTCAGTATTTCACTTTTGCCACATTTGGAAAGGTCATCTTTTGTTTTCATCATTTTATGGCCCACATTGTTTACTTTTAATAAAAAGTTAAAAATGGCAAGCTTGGTTCAATTACTTTGGGTCCATTTTGAATTTTTCCTTTGTTCTTTATTATATAATAAGTTTAGCAAAAACAGGGACGCCTGGGTGGCTCAGTCGTTAAGCGTCTGCCTTCGGCTCAGGTCATGATCCCAGGGGCCTGCGATCGAGCCCCACATCGGGCTCCCTGCTCAGCGGGAAGCCTGCTTCTCCCTCTCTCACTCCCCCTGCTTGTGTTCCCTCTCTCACTGTCTCTCTCTCTCTGTCAAAAAATAAATAAAAAATCTTTAAAAAAAATAAGTTTTAGTTTTACTTTACACAACTGAAGATAATATAAATATTCCCTGTCAAATGTATATACTTCTCTGAGGTAGTTGTTTTTGTTTGGGTTTCATATTTAGCCCTATTTAAAAGCTAGCTTGAAAATACCCACAATATCATGCTTTAAGAATGGTAACCTACAGCCATAGAATAAAATAGCACAACTGTTTAAACTATTAATGAGACACAATATACACTAAAAGCTCTAAATACTATTAAGTCAAAAAAGTTCACAGTCCTTCAGGAAGAATGAGATGAATAAGGCATTATCCAGAATTATATCCATATCCATATTATTAATTGCCTTAAAATTAATTTTTGAAAGGAACAATTTGAAATCTTTTTTTTTTTTTTTTTTTTAAGATTTTTTAATTTATTTATTTGACAGGGAGAGACAACCAGAGAGAGAACACAAGCAGGGTAAGTGGGAGAGAGAGAAGCAGGCTTCCCGCCGAGCAGGGAGCCCGATGCGGGGCTCGATCCCAGGACCCTGGGATCATGACCTGAGCCGAAGGCAGACGCTTAACGACTGAGCCACCCAGGCGCCCCAACAATTTGTAATCTTATAGTCTTATAATCAGCAGATGCTTTAATATGCACTTTATGTATTTTATCTCATGTAATCCCTACTGAAACCAACCTTGTTAGGCAGATATTCTATCAGCATTTTACATATGATGAAAATGCTGCTTAGGGTAGATAAGAAGATGGAGCATGTAAAAAATAAAAGCGGAGAGTGCTGAAACTATGATTAACAATTCTGATAGAGGTAGAATAAGCACCTTTTTGCCTTTTGCTTTCTTTACTCAGTGTCTTCTCCAAAGTAATTTTTAACTCCTTAGGCCCCCCTCTCCTTTTGCTGCCAGCATTCAGTTTCAAACAGCTTAATTCAACCTTGATAATATTTTCACTGTGATGATTTCTCTAATCTGCTGCACTACAAATAAGGCTTGATTTTCTTTCTTCTTGATAACGGAAATGTTTTTCTAAATTGTCTCTGATATTTAATATTTTTCAAATTTATCCAACCTATTATCTACATATATTAAGGCCTGTTCCGATCATTTCTCTACACACAGACACACACACTCAAAAATGTATTCCTTTTTTTTTTTTTTTAGATTTTATTTATTTATTTGAGAGAGAGAGATAGTGAGAGAGCACAAGTGGGGAGGAGAGGGAGAAGCAGGCTTCCCGCAGAGAGGGAGTCTGATGCGAGGCTCGATCCCAGGATCCCGGGATCATGACCTGAGCTGAAGGCAGACGCTTAACTGACTGAGACACCCAGGTGCCCCAAAAATATATTCCTTTTGATGTCATAAAAGACAAACTAGTGGTGTGAAAAAGAAGTCAGGAGAGAATATTGTGGAGGAGAAACAGTATTATACAATTTTAATATTAGATATTTTTGTCTGAGAAAAAAGAAGCTTTACATCTTACTCCAAGATATTGTAGGTGTGCATAAATTATTGATGTATGACCACAAAAGTTTGTTACTTGTCTTCTCTTATTCATAGATTCAAAACTAAAGATTTTCCAAACTGTTTCCCTATTTTAGTATCCTTAATCTCTTCTTTCTTGTTTCTGTATTTATCACAGAATAGCTATACTGAACTTCATTTCTAGGTAGTCCATTAGCATGAAGGTATAGACGAATGAGGAAGAGCAAAGGGGGACATAATGGCATTGCACAAGAATTTTATTTTGTTTAGGAATAGCATCTTAACATTGCCATTTTCACATTTGCAAAGGGTGACACTTTTGTGGAATTGACAATGACTAGGTATCTGGGGAAAGAAAGATTAACAACTGACTGGGTTATGGGAAAATGATAACTCTCAACAACCTACTTTCTTCTGTGGCAATCAAAGAAGAGATTATTCTATATTATATTAGAATATTACCATTTATTTTGGATAAAGAGCGTCAATCTCTCTTCCGCATAAGCATTAGACATGGCTGCCCTTTGTTCCAGAGAGAAATACAATCCTATTACAGTAGTATTCACGCCATAATTATTATGGGTAGATTGAAACACAGGCTGTCAGTGCCTCTGCTCACAAGACATGCAGAAAAGTGAGAAATCCACAGAGACTGTGTCCCAGCAATAAGTGAATCAAACAATTAGTAAGCTGGTATTGATGCTGGCTAGGGGTGGAATATCCAAGTCCATACCTCGCATAAATGTAAATTCCAGTTATGATAAATCATTGCCCCTTACCCAGGAGAAAGTGTAATTTAACCAAAAAGTGCCTGTTTTGTCTCATACTGTTCTCTAAGAGTTGACCTCTGCCAGTTTGGTTGGAGATTCAGCAGCAGCCGTACCTAGATCAACCTTAAAGAGTGAGAGCCATGCTTTCAGGCATATATACACCCTCCATTTCTTGCCGATGTGGTACTCTCTTAAGAAGCTCATTTTTTTCAGCATTAAGTGTCTGTGTCCTTGATTGTTTAACAACTTTTTTATATTATTTTTTTAATTTTAATTCCAGTATCGTTAACATACAGTGTTATATTAGATTCAGGTGTACAACATAATTCAACAATTCCATACATTACCCAGTGCTCATCATGACAAGTGCACTCCTTAATCCCTGTCACCTATTTCACCCATCCCTCCCCACCTCCACTCTGGTAACCATCACTTTGCTCTCTATAGTTAAGAGTCTGTTTCTTGGTTTGTCCCTTTCTCTCTAATTTTTCCCCTTTGTTCTTTGTTTTGTTTCTTAAATTCCACATATAAATGAAATCATATAGTATTTTTTTCCTGATTGACTTATTTTGATTAGGATTATACTCTTGAGCTCAAACCATGACATTGCAAATGGCAAGATTTCATTCTTTTTTATGTCTGAATACGATTCCATATATATGGACACTTGGACTGCTTCCATAGTTTGGCTATTGTAAATGATGTTGCAATAAACTTAGGAGTTCATGTATCTCTTTGAATTAGTGTTTTTATATTTTGAGGATAAATACCCACTAGTGTGATTGTAGTTTCAGAGGGTAGTTCTATTTTTGACTTTTTGAAGAACCTCCATGCTTTTTCCAGAGTGACTGCCCCAGTTTGCATTCCCACCAACAGTGCATGAGGGTTCCTTTTTTCTTCACTTCTTAACACCTGTTGTTTCTTGTATTGTTGATTTTAGTCCTTGTGAGGAGGTATCTCATTGAAGTTTGGATTTACATTCTGCTAATGATGAGTGATATTGAGCATAAAATTATGTGTGTCTTTTGGCCATCTGAATGTCTTCTTTGGAGTGATGTCTGTTCATGTCTTCTGCACATTTTTAATTGAATTATTCATTTTTGGGAATATTGAGTAGATTAAGTTCTTTTTATATTTCAGATACTAACCCCTTACTGATATGTCATTTGAAATATCTTCTCCCATTCAGTAGGTTGTCTTTTGGCTTTGTAGGTTGTTTCCTTTGCTGTGCAGAAACTTTTGTTTTGGAGTATTCCCAATAGTTTATTATTGCTTTAATTTCCCTTGCCTCAGGAGACGTATCTAGAAAAATGTTGCTACAGCCAATGTCAGAGACATTACTGTGTTCTCTTCTAGGATATTTAGGGCTCCAGGTCTCACATTTGCATGTTTCATCCATTTTGAGTTTACTTTTTGTATTTGGTGTAAAAAAGTGATCCAGTTTCTTTCATTTGCATGCAGCTGTACAGTTTTCCCAACACCATCTGTTAAAGAGACTTTTTCCCACTGGATAGTCTTTCCTGCTTTGTCAAGGATTAATTAACCATATAATTGTGGATGTATTTCTAGATTTTATATTCTGTTCTATTGATCTATGTGTCTATTTTTATGTTAGTGCCATAATGTTTTGATTACTACAGCTTTGTAATATAACTTGAAATCTGGAATTGTAATACATCCAGCTTTGCTTTTCTTGTTCAAAATTCCTGTGACTATTTGGGGTCTTTTGTGGTTTCATACAAATTTTAAGAATATTTGTTCCAGTTCTGTGAAAAATTATGTTGGTATTTTGATAGGGATTGCATTAAATCTCTAGATTGCTTTCAGTAGTATAGACTTTTTTTTAATTTTATTATGTTATGTTGATCACATACACTGCATCATTAGATTTTTTTTTAAAGATTTTATTTATTTATTTGTTAGAGAGAGAGAGCGTGGGCAAGAGAGAGTGAGCGAGAGTACAAGCAGGGGTAGCTGCAGGCAGAGGGAGAAGCAGGCTCCCTGCTGAGCAAGGAGCCCAATGCGGGACTCAATCCCAGAGCACTGGGATCATGACCTGAGCTGAAGGCAGCCGCCTAACTGACTGAGCCACCCAGGCGTCCCTGAATCATTAGTTTTTGATGTAGTGTTCCATGATTCATTGTTTCCAACAACCAGTGTATATATATATATATACATATGTATATATATATATACACATATGTATATATATATATACATACATATGTATGTATACATATACATATATACATATACATATATATATATGTGTATATATATATATATACATATATATGTATGTATATATATATATATATATATATATATACACTGGTTGTTGCAATGTATAACATTGCACTGTATAACAACCAGTGCTCCCTTCACTATGTGCCCTCTTTAATACCCATCACCAGGCTAACCCATCCCCATACCCCCCTCCCTTCTAGAACCCTCAGTTTGTTTCTCACAGTCCATAGTCTCTCATGGTACCTCTCCCCCTCTGATTTCCCCCCCCTTCATTTTTCCCTTCCTACTATCTTCTTTTTTTTTTAACATATAATGTATTATTTGTTTCAGAGGTACAGGTCTGTGATTCAACAGTCTTACACAATTCACAGCACTCACCATAGCACATAACCTCCCCAATGTCTATTACCCAACCACCTCATACATCCCACCCCCAATCACTCCAGCAACCCTCAGTTTGTTTCCTGAGATTAAGAATTCCTCATATCAGTGAGATCATATGATACATGTCTTTCTCTGATAGACTTACTTCACTCAGCATACTACCCTCCAGTTCCATCCACATCATTGCAAATGGCAAGATCTCATTCCTTTAATGGCTGCATAATATTCCATTGCATATATACACCACATTTTCTTTATCCATTCATCTGTCAATGGACATCTTAGCTCTTTCCATAGTTTGGCTATTGTGGACATTGCTGCTATAAACATTGGGGTGCACGTACCCCTTCAGATCACTACATTTGTATCTTTGGAGTAAATACCCAGTAGTGCAATTGCTGGGTCATACGGTAGCTTTATTTTCAACTTTTTGAGGAACCTCCATACTGTTTTCCAGGGTGGTTGCACCAGCTTGCATTCCCACCAACAGTGTAAGAGGGTTCCCCTTTCTACACATCCCTGCCAACATCTGTTGTTTCCTGACTTGTTAATTTTAGCCATTCTGACTGGTGGGAGGTGGTATCTCATTGAGGTTTTGATTTGGATTTCCCTGATGCCGAGCAATGTTGAGCACTTTTTCATGTGTCTGTTGGCCATTTAGATATCATCTTTGCAGAAATGTCTGTTCATGTCTTCTGCCCATTTCTTGATTGGATCATTTGTTCTTTGGGTGTTGAGTTTGATAAGTTCTTTATACCAGCCCTTTATCTGATATGTCATTTGCAAATATCTTCTCCCATTCTGTCAGTTGTTTTTTGGTTTTGTTGACTATTTCTTTTGCTGTGCAAAACCTTTTTATCTTGATGAAGTCCCAATAGTTCATTTTTGCCTTTGCTTCCCTTGCCTTTGGCGATGTGTCTAGGAAGAAGTTGCTGCGGCTTGAGGTCAAAGAGGTTGCTGCCTATGTTCTGCTTTAGGATTCTGATGCAATCCTGTCTCACATTGAGGTCGTTCAACCATTTTGAGTCTATTTTTGTGGGTGGTGTAAGGAAATGGTCCAGTTTCATTCTTCTGCCTGTGGCTATCCAATTTTCCCAACACCATTTGTTGAAGACACTGTCTTTATTCCATTGGACATTATTTCCTGCTTTGTCAAAGATGAGTTGAACATAGAGTTGAGGGTCCATTTCTGGGCTCTCTATTCTGTTCCATTGATCTATCTGTTTGTTTTTGTGCCAGCACCATACTGTCTTGATGATGACAGCTTTGTAACAGAGCTTGAAGCCCGGAATTGTGATGCCACCAGCTTTGCTTTGCTTTTTCAACATTCTTCTGCTATTCAGGGTCTTTTCTGCTTCCATACAAATTTTAGGATTATTTGTTCCATTTCTTTGAAAAGCTGATGCTATTTTTTTAAAAGTTGATGGTATTTTGATAGGGATTGCATTAAATGTGTAGATTGCTCTAGGTAGTATTGACATCTTCACAATATTTGTTCTTCCAATCCATGAGCATGGAACATTTTTCCATTTCTTTGTGTCTTCCTCCATTTCTTTCATGAGTATTTTATAGTTTTCTGAGTACAGATTCTTTGCCTCTTTGGTTAGATTTATTCCTAGATATCTTATGGTTTTGGTTGCCATTGTAAATGGGATCGACTCCTTCATTTGTCTTTCTTCTGTCTTGTTGTTGGTGTATAGCAATGCCACTGATTTCTATGCATTGATTTTATATCCTGCACTTTACTGAATTCCTGTATGAGTTCCTGTATGAGTTTTGGGGTGGAGTCTTTTGGGTTTTCCACATAAAGTATCATATCATCTGCAAAGAGTGAGAATTTGACTTCTTCTTTGCCAATTTGGATGTCTTTAATTTCTTTTTGTTGTCTGATTGCTGTGGCTAGGACTTCTAGTACTATGTTGAATAGCAGTGGTGATAGTGGACATCCCTGCCGCGCTCCTGACCTTAGGGGGAAAGTTCTCTGTTTTTCCCTATTGAGAATGATATTCGCTGTGGGTTTTTCATAGACGGCTTTGATGATACTGAGGTATGTACCCTCTATGCCTATACTCTGAAGAGTTTTGATCCACAAAGGATGCTGTACTTTGTCAAATGCTTTTTCTGCATCTATTGAGAGGATCATATGTTTCTTGTTCTTTCTTTGATTAATGTGTTGTATCACATTGGTTTGTGGATGTTGAACCAACCTTGTAGCCCAGGGATAAATCCCACTTGGTCGTGGTGAATAATCCTTTTAATGTACTGTTGGATCCTATTGGCTAGTATTTTGGTGAGAATTTTTGCATCCATGTTCATCAAGGATATTGGTCTGTAATTCTCCTTTTTGATGGGGTCTTTGTCTGGTTTTGGGATCAAGGTAATGGTGGCCACATAAGACGAGTTTGGAAATTTTCCTTCCATTTCTGTTTTTTGGAACACTTTCAGAAGAATAGGTATTAATTCTTCCTTAATGTTTGGTAGAATTCCCCTGAGAAGCCATCTGGCCCTGGGCTCTTGTTTGTTGGGAGATTTTTGATGACTGCTTCAATTTCCTTAGTGGTTATGGGTCTGTTCAGGTTTTCTATTTCTTCCTGGTTCAGTTTTGGTAGTTGATACATCTCTAGGAATGCATCCATTTCTTCCAGATTATCTAATTTGCTGGCATAGAGTTGCTCATAATATGTTCTTAAAATTGTTTATATTTCTTTAATGTTGGTTGCGATGTCTCTTCTTTCATTCATGATTTTGTTGATTTGGGTCATTTCTCTTTTCTTTTTGATAAGTCTGGCCAGGGGTTTATCAATCTTGTTAATTCTTTCAAAGAAACAGCTCCTAGTTTTGTTGATCTGTTCTACTGTTCTTTCGTTTCTATTTCATTGATTTCTGCTCTGATCTTTATTATTTCTCTTCTCCTGCTGGGTTTAGGCTTTCTTTGCTGTTCTTTCTCCAGCTCCTTTAGGTGTAGGGTTAGGTTGTGTATTTGAGACCTTTCTTGTTTCTTGAGAAAGGCTTGTATTGCTATATACTTTCCTCTTAGGACCACCTCTGCTGCATCCCAAAGATTTTGAACAGTTGTGTTTTCATTTTCATTGGTTTGCATGAATTTTTAAAATTCTTCTTTAATTTCCTGGTGGACCCACTCATTCTTTAGTAGGATGTTCTTTAGCTTCCATGTATTTGAGTTCTTTCTGACTTTCCTCTTGTGATTGAGTTCTAATTTCAAAGCATTGTGGTCTGAAAATATGCAGGGAGTGATCCCAGTCTTTTGGTACCAGTTGAGACCTGATTTGTGACCTAGGATGTGATCTATTTTGGAGAGTGTTCCATGGGCACTAGAAAAGAATGTGTATTCCGTTGCTTTGGGATGGAATGTTCTGAATATATCTGTGAAGTCCATTTGGTCCAGTGTGTGCTTTAAAGTCTTTATTTTCTTGTTATTCTTTTCCTTAAATGATCTGTCCATTTCAGTGAGGGGGGTGTTAAAGCCCCCCACTATTATTGTATTATTGTTGATGTGTTTCTTTGCTTTTGTCATGAATTGGCTTATATAATTGGCTGCTCCCATGTTAGGGGCATAGATATTTACAATTGTTAGATCTTTTTGTTGGACAGACCCTTTAAGTAGGATATAGTTTTCTTCCTCATCTCTTATTATAGTCTTTGGTTTAAAATCTAATTTGTCTGATATAAGGATTGCCACCCCAGCTTTCTTTTGGTGTCCATTAGCATGGTAAATGGTTTTCCACCCCCTCACTTTCAATCTGGGGGTGTCTTTGGTTCTAAAATGAGTCTCTTGCAGACAGCATATCGATGGGTCTTATTTTTTAATCAAGTCTGATAGCCTGTGTCTTTTGATTGGGGCATTTAGCCCATTTACATTCAGGGTAACTATTGAAAGATATGAATTTATTGCCATTGTATTGCCTGTAAGGTGACTGTTATTGTATATTGTCTGTCTTCCTTTTTGGTCTATGTTACTTTTAGGCTCTCTCTTTGCTTAGAGGACCCCTTTCAATATTTCTTGTGGGGCTGGTTTTGTGTTTGCAAGTTCCTTTAGTTTTTGTTTGTCCTGGAAACTTTTTATCTCTCCTATTTTCTTTTTTTTTTTTTTTTAAGACTTTTATTTATTTATTTGGCAGAGAGAAACACAGCGAGAGAGGGAACTCAAGCAGGGGGAGTGGGAGAGGGAGAAGCAGGCTTCCCGTGGAGCAGGGAGCCCAATGCGGGGCTCAAAACCAGGATTCTGGGATCATGACCTGAGCCAAAGGCAGATGCTTAATGACTGAGCCACCCAGGTGTCCCCTCTCCTTCTATTTTCAATGATGGCTGAGCTGGATTTAGTATTCCTGGCTGCATATTTTTCCTCATTTAGTGCTCTGAATATATCCTGCCAGTCCTTTCTGCCCTACCAGGTCTCTGTGGATAGGTCTCTTGCCCATCTAATGTTTCTACTATTGTAGGTTACATATCTCTTCTCCCAAGCTGCTTTCAGGATTTTCTCTTTGTCTCTGAGACTCATAAGTTTTATTATTAGATGTTGGGGTGTTGACCTATTTTTATTGATTTTGAGGGGTGTTCTCTGTACCTCCTAGATTTTGATGCCTGTTTCCTTCCCCAAATTAGGGAAGTTCTCTGCTATAATTTGCTCCAACATACCTTCTGCCCCTCCCTCTCTTTCTTCTTCTTCTGGCATCCCAATTATTCTAATATTGTTTTGTCTTATGGTATCACTTACCTCTTGAATTCTGTCCTTGTGATCCAGTCGTTGTTTATCTCTCTTTTTCTCAGCTTCTTGATTTTCCATCATTTGGTCTTCTATATCACTGATTCTCTCTTCTACCTCATTTATCCAGCAGTTAGAGCCTCCATTTTTGATTGCACCTCTTTAATAGCCTTTTTGATTTCAACTTGGTTAGATTTTAGTTCTTTTATTTCTCCAGAAAGGGTTTCTCTCATATCTTCCATGCTTTTTTCAATCCCAGCTAGTATCTTTATAATCATCATTCTGAACTCTAGTTCTGACATCTCACTAATGTCCATATTGAGTAGGTCCCTGGCAGTCGGTACTGCCTCTTGTTTTGTTTGTTGAGGTGATTTTTTCCATCTTGTCATTTTGTCCAGAGGACAATAGATGAATGAGAGAACAAAATGCTAACAGGGTAACAATGACCCCAGAAAAATATACACTAAACAAATCAGAAGAGACCTGAAACCAGGGGAAAAGAAAGGGAAAGAAAGAAAATAGGAAAAAAAAAAAAAAAAAAGGAAAAGAAAAAAAAAAGAATATGATCAAATATAGAGCAGGCTTGTGAATAGTTCAGTGCCACACACTGGATTTTTGATGTATTTGGTCTGTTAGAAGAAACTGCCTCCCAAAATTTTAAAGAAAGGAAAGCTTATATCTGTACAAAAATAAGGGTAAATATGATGAAGGGATGGAATATGACTATAAAGATGAAAATTATAAAAGATTTTTTAAAAGGAGTTGATAAGATAAGAAGTTGGATGATAAAAGAAAGAAGAGAAATTAAAAAAAAAAAAGAGAGAGAATGTGATCAAGCAGGAGACTAGAACAAATCATACACTAGAGATTTAGGGTATATTTTGGTCTGTTAGAAGAAACTGTATCCCAAAATTTTAAGGAGAGAACAACTTATATATATATACACAGACACCAAAAATAAGGTTAACTACTATTAAGGGAAAGAATGTGACTCTAAAAATGAAAAATAAAAAAGATTTTTGTAAAAAAGAGATTGATAAGGTGTTGGTTGAAAAAGGGAAAAAGAAAAACTAAAAAAAAAAAAAAGAAAAAGAAAAAAAGAAAAGAAAAGAATTAACTTTGAAAGACTAGAAAATCGGGGGGGGGAAAGCCATGAATTCTATGTGCTGTATTCCCCTAATGCTGGCAGTCTGCTGTTCTCCTTGATCAGTAAACTTGGGGGCACCTGGGTGGCTCAGTCAGTTAAGCGACCGCCTTCGGCTCAGGTCATGATCCCGGAGTCCCTGGATCGAGTCCCGCATCGGGCTCCCTGCTCGGCAGGGAGACTGCTTCTCCCTCTGACCCTCCCCCCTCTCATGTGCTCTCTCTCTCTCATTCTGTCTCAAATAAATAAATAAAATCTTAAAAAAAAAAAAATCAGTAAACTTGGTCTTGGCTGCCTGTTCTTGTGATCTTCTGGGGAGGGGCCTGTTGCAGTGGTTCTCAAATGTCTTTGCCCCAGGCGGAATTGCCCCACCCTTGCCAGGTCCAGGCTTAGTAATCTGCTTGGGTTTGTTCCCTGCAAGCTTGCCTTACAGCTTTGGAAGATGAGAGTGAAAATGGCATTCTCCCAATCTCCACCCCGTGGAAACAAGAGCTCGGGGCCCCACTCCTCATTGCACCCCCAGAGAAAAGCAGTCAATTACTCATGTCTCCCCGGTCTCTGGCCACACTCCATGCTCACCCAGCCTGTGATGGAGCATTTCCATCTCTGTCACCAGACAGATTCCTGTGGTGCATTCGCACGCTACTCCTCCTGGGGAAGGGGAGTCTCCCCGGATCTGCTGCTTGTTGGGTGCCTCTTGGAAGAGCAGTGGCCCGACTGTGCTGCTTATCATGGTTTATCACAACCCCAAGCTGAGAGCCCACCCCTCGGTTCTGTCTTTGCAGCTGGCTTCCCAGTTCTGATACCTGGGAGCTCTGCCACACTCTGGCACCCCTGGTCTTTCTGTGAGCCTGAGTGTCCTGAGACCACACCGTCCCAGTGAGATTTCCACCCCCCAGCTTAGCCACTGGAGCAATGTCCCTCAGCGGAGATTTCTAAAAGTTCCAATTTTGTGCTCCACGGCTCTATCACTTACTGTAGTGGCTGACAGAGGCCCCCCACAGTCTATCTTTCCGAATATCGCATGGATTCACTTCTCCACACATCCTACCTTCCAGAAAGTGTTTGCTTTTCTGTTCAGAGAGTTGCTGCTATTCTTTTCTTCAATCTCCTGTTGAGTTCATAGGTGTTCAGAATGGTTTCATCCCTATCTAGCTGAATTCCTGGGACCAGATGAAATTTAGGTCACCTTCTCCTCTGCCATCTTACTCCTCCCCCCCCAGTAATATAGACATTTTCATATCTGATCTTCTAAACCATGAGCATGGATTGTCTTTCCATTTCTGTTTTTTTTTTTTTAAATTTAATTTTATTATGTTATGTTAATCACCATAAGCTGTAATCATCAAGACAGTATGGTACTAGCACAAAAACAGACACATAGATCAATGGAAGAGAATGGAGAGCCCAGAAATGGACCCTCAACTCTATGGTCAACTAATCTTCCACAAAGCAGGAAAGAATGTCCAATGGAAAAAAGACAATGTCTTCAACAAATGGTGTTGTCCTTCCATTTCTTTGTGTTGTCTTCAATTTCTTTTATCACCATTTTGTAGTTTTCAGAGTACAGGTCTTTCATCTCTTTCATTAGGTTTATTCCTAGATATCTTATTTTGGGTGCAATTGTGATGGTATTGCTTTGTTAATTTCTCCTGCTGCTGCTTGATTATTACTATATAGAAATGAAACAGATTTCTGCAAATTGATTTTGTATCCTGTGACTTAAGTCATTTCTCAGTTCTAGTAGTTTTTTGGTGGATTCTTCAGGGCTTTATATAGAGAGTATCAAGTTTTACTTCTTTCTTATTAATTTAGATGTTTTTTTATTTATTTTTGTTGTCTGATTGCTGTGGCTAGGACTTCTAGTACTATGTTGAATAAAAGTGGTAAGAGTGGACATCCTTATCTTGTTCCTCACTTAGAGAAAATGTTCTCAATTTTTCCCCATTAAGTATGACATTAGCTGTGGGCTTTTCCTACATGGCCTTTATTATGATGAGGTATGTTTCCTCTAAACCTACTTTGTTGAGGGTTTTTATCATGACTGGATTCTGTATTTTGTCAGATGCTTTTTCTTCCTCTATTGAAATAATCATATGATTTTATCCTTTCTCTCACAGATTGGTTTGTGAATATTGAGCCACCTTGCAAGTCAGAAATAAATCTCACTTGATGGTGTGAATGATTTTTTTTAATGTATTGTTGGATTCAGTTTGCTAGTATTTGGTTGAGGGTTTTTGTATATACATTAATCAGAGATATTGGCCTGTAGTTCTCTCTCTCTCTCTCAATCTCTCTCTCTCTTTTGTGGTGTCGTTATCTGGTTTTGTATCAGGGTGACACTGGCTTCATAGAATGATTTGGGAAGTTTTCTTTCCTTTCCTATTTTTTTTGGAATAGTCTGAGAATAGGTGTTAACTCTTCTTTTAATGTTTGGTAGAATTTACCTGTGAACCTGTCTAGTCTTAAGCTTTCATTTGTTGGGAGTTTTTTGGTTACTGATTCAATCTCCTTGCTAGTAATGGGCCTGTTCAAATTTTCTATTTCTTCCTGCTTCAGTTTTGATAATTTATATGTTTCGAATGAATCCATCTCCTCTAGGTTGTCTAATTTAGTGGCATATAGTTTGATAGGTTTTTTTATAATATTCTCCTACAGTTGTTTGTATTTCTGTGGTGATAGTGGTTATTTCTTCTCTTTTATTACAGATTTTCTTTATTTGAGTCCTTTCTTTCTCTCTTTAGGAGTCTGGCTAGATGTTTATGAATTTTTTTGATCTTTTCAAAAAATCAACTCCTGGTTTCATTGATCTGTTCTATTGTTTTTTAGTTTATATATCATTTAGTTCTGTCCTAATATTTATTATTTCCTTCCTTCTGTTTGTTTGGCTTTTGTTTGCTGTTCTTTTTCTACCTCCTTTAGGTGTAAGGTTAGGTTGTTTATTTGAGATTTTTTTTGCTTCTTGAAGTAGGCCTGTATTGTTATAAACTTCCATCTTAAAACAGCTGATGCTGCATTCCAAATGTTGTGGATTATTGTGTTTTCATTTTCACGTACCTTTTTTTAAAATTTCTTTTTGTTTGTTTGTTTGTTTGTTTGTTTGGTTGGTTAACCTATTTATTGTTTAGTTGCCTGTTATTTAACCTCCACATATTTGTGGTCTTTCCAGATTTTTTTTCTTGTGGTTGATTTCAAGTTTCAAAGCATTATGGTCAGAAAAGATGCATAGTATTATTTTGATATTTTTGAATTTGCTGAGGCTTGTTTTGTACCTCATATGTGATCTGTTCTGGAGAATGTTCAATGTACACTTGAGAACAATATGCATTCTCTTGTGTTCAAATGAAATGTTGTGACTATATCTGTAAAATCCATCTGATCTAGTGTGTCATTCAAAGCCACTCTTTCCTTGTTGATTTTCTGTTTAGATGATCTGCCTACTGAAGTAAGTGGGGTTTTAAAGTCCCTATTATTATTTAATTACTATTGATAGTTCCTTTGTATTTGTTATTAGCTGTTTTATATATTTGGATGCTCCCATATGGGTGCATAAATATTTATAATGTTATATCTTCTTGTTGGATTGTCCCCTTTTTTACTATATACTGTTCTTCTTTGTCTCTTTTTACAGACTGTGTTTTAAAGTCTATTTTGTATGATGTAAGTATTGCTATTCCAGCTTTCTTTTGATATCCATTAGCATGATGCATGTTTATTCTTTCCCTCACTTTCAGTCTGAAGCTATTTTTAGGTCTGAAATAAGTCTTTTATAGGCAGCATATAGTTACACTTTTTTTTTTTAATTCACTCTGTCACCCTATGTATTTTGATAAGTTTAATACATTTACATTCAAAGAAATTATTGATAGATATGTATTCATTGTAATTTTGTTACTTGTTTTGTGGTTGCTTTTGCAGTTGTTGTTTTTTTTTCCCCCCCTTCCTTCTCTTTATCTCTTTCATGGATTATTGGTTTTCTTGAGTTATATACTTGGATTGCTTAGTCGTTATTTTTTGCATACCTATTAGTGGTTTTCATATGTGGTTACCATTCAGTTTATATACAATATCTTCTGCATATAGTAGTTTATATTAAGCTGATGTTTGCTTAATTTTGAACTCATTCTTTACTCTTCACTCTACTTTTCAGATATTTGGTATCATATTTTACATATTTTCATTTTGTGCTTCTTTTGAGTAATTTTTACAGATATACTTTTTTTTTTTTTTCTTTTTGCTTCCTATTTTTCTTATTCTTACCTGTGGTTTTGTTTTCCACTCAGAGTTCCCCCTAATTTTTTTGTAGGGCTGGTTTAGTGGTCATGAATTCTTTTGACTTTTGTTTGTCTGAGAAAATCTTTATCTCTCCTTCTATTCTGAATGATAGCATTGCTGAACAGTATATTCTTGGCTGCAGATTTTACCCTTCTAGCACTTTGAGTATATCATGCCAATCTCTTCTAGCCTGCAAAGTTTCTGCTGAAAAATCAGCTGGTAGCCTTATGGGGTATCCTTTATATGTAACTGTCTTCTTTTCTCTTGCAACCTTAAAAATTCTTCCTCTGTCACTATTTTTCCACCATTTTAATTACTATATGTCTTGGTGTGGACTTCTTTAATTTGAATTTGTTGGGGAAATCTCTGTGCCTCCTGAATCTGGATCTGTTTCCCTCCCTCGATTTGGGAAGTTTTCAGCTATTGCTTTTTCAAATACATTTTTTGCCCCCCTACCCTTTCTCTCTCTTCTCTTTCTGGGATCCCTATAATGTAAATGTCATTACACTTGATGGTGTTGCTGAGTTCTCTAAGTCTATCCTCATTATGCATGATTTGTTTGTCTCCCACTGGTTCAGCCTGATTGCTTTCCATTGCTCTATCTTCCAGGTCACTTATACATTCCTCTACTTCCTGTAGTCTACTATTTATTCCATCTATTATATTTTTAATTTCATTTATTGAGTTCTTCATCTCTAATATGTTATGTTCTCATCTCTTTTCAAGGGTCTCACTGAGGTCATTCACCCTTTCCTGAAGTCCAGTGAGTATCTTTATGATCATTACTTTAAATTCTCTGTTAGGCATATTATTTATTTCCATTTTGTTTAGATCTCCTGCTGTGATTTTGTCCTGTTCTTGCACTTGGGACATATTCCTCTGTCTCCACATTTTTTCTATGTCTCTGTGTCTTTTTCTCTGTGTTAGGAAAGTCAACTATGTCTTCTGCTCTTCCAAATGTGGCTTTTTTGAAGAAGAGATCCTACAGTGTCCTGCAGTGCAGTGTCCCCTTTTCTCCAGAACCTGGAACTTCAGGGGAGTCTTCTAAGTGTGTTGCTTATATCTTGCTATTTTGTCTGAGTTGCTTTTTCTTCCAGTCCAGAGGTCTGACACTGAGTCTCCCTGTTGTGGGCTATGCTTTCTCTCTGTGGTGTTAGTGAAATCCAAGCAGGCAGGTTTTTAGAGGATGTAACTGCAGTAGAGCCTGGGGGTAAGGTAGTGGTGTTAACAAAGTTTGCGCTGAGCAGCTGGTCCTGGGCAGGCTTCCTAGAAGCTTAGTGGCTGCAGGGGGCATGGTACAAGGAGGGGGCACAGAAATTTGGGCTGAGCTCAGGACTGAGGCCAGTAGGCTTGGAGTGAACAAGTACTCAGGAGAAGGTGTGGGCAGGGCACACTACTAGCTGGTTAGGTAGCAAGTTTCCCTACAGTGCTGCCTCCCATAGCTGGCCCTGTGTTTATGACTGGGAGTGTGGGTGGGGGAAAAAAAGTGCCTGCCAGCACCTTTGTTCTTAGAAAATCCCCCCAACAAACTCTAAAATCAGTATAAACAGCTCTTCCTCTTGTTTGCCCCAGGCATAATGCAAATTGTCTCTTCCATTTTGCCTCTCTGTGGGCTGCTATCTCTTTAAGGGTGAGGAGCCACCTATCACTCACCCTCCTGGCTCACCCAGTGCTGAGTCAGCTGTAAACTTCCAGGCTCCATGTCCTGCTGGTTATACAAACTCAGGAAATTCAGTCCCTCTGGTTTTCACATTATGGGGATTCATCTTCCTGTGTAGGCTCCCTGGTGTGAAGGACCATTTCCTTACCCTCTCCATGCCTATAGTTCCCTCCCTCCTAGGGGTAGCTCCTGAACAACATTTCTATCGTCTCTAAACTCTCAGATATGACTTCTCTACATTTAGTTTTGGAGTTTGTTCTGCCAGTCTTTAGATCACTCTCTGATTTATTCACAGGGATATGAGTGATACTAGTTGTAAATGTGGGACAGGGTCAATTTAGGGTCTTCCTACTCTGCCATCTTCTCAAGCTCCCCTGTTTAATCACTTTTTGAAGGTAATGTTCTCTGATGGGTTTTTCATACCTTCCAAAGATCTTCATACTTCATATCCCTTACCATTGGTCTATCTACATTTCTCTTTCCCAGATTTTGTGTCTGATACCTTCCAATATTTTTTTCTTCTAGACCTTTAACCAAACAACTCATCTATTTCCCACTTTTCATGTGTGTATGTGTATTCTGACCTTGGAACATATTTATTTTTACATAATGGAGGTAGATGTAGGTGCAGCTCCCAGAGTTTTGCACATTGGGAATATTTTGCTTAATCACTGGTTGTGAGGCCCATCTCTGCAAGGTGGTACTGTCCATATTGCAGGCTACTTGCACAACAGACTTGTCTACGGTAGAATTATCCCCCCCCCCCGGGCCTTTTCAAAATAGGTAAATTTCCATAAAACTTTATAAATAGTCTAGAGATATCCACGCAAGTATGGTATGTTCCACCTCAGAACCTAAAGAGTTCAAAATGACATTGTATTGTGTCTTATAGTGGGGACTGAGAAAAGCAATAATTAAATTTTGTTGTTATTGTTGTTGTTTTTCTTTGCACACACTGTGCCTACATCCCCCATTACTTACATGACTAAAGCCTAAAAATATATAATTGGAGTAGTAGACACCACCACAAAATTTTATAGCACTTAGTTTCCACCCTATGAGGCACATGTGTATTATAAAAGACTCCAATATACTATTTCTTGCTTGTACAGCAAGATGTCATTATCTAGCAAATGATATTGCCAATATAGTCCATCCTGATTTATGTAGAATATGTGTTTGAATTACTTTTTTTACATAGGTTCTACACCCAGCTTGAACTCATGACCCTGAGATCAAGACCTGAGCTGTGATCAAGAGTCAGAGGTTCAGCCAACTGAGCCACCCAGGCACCCCTAGTATTGGATTTTTACAGAAGGTAGCATGGAGGATGTGTTCCATGGACAATACTGTGTGTACTAGGTTGAATAATATCTCCCTAAAATTCATGTCTACTCAGAACATCAGAATGTTACTTTATTTGGAAATAGAATCTTTATAGATATAATCAGTAAGTTAAAATGAAATCATAGCTGTATCAAGGCTCTAATTCAATGATTTATTTGCTTATAAAATACAGAAAACAAAGACACATGGGAATTCCATGTGAAGATACAGTGCCTGCTTCTACAAACAAGGAATGCAAAGTGTTACAGTAACTTCCAGAAGCTAGGAGAAAGTCATGGAACTGCTTCTCTCTCAGTGTCTTCAGAAACAACCAACTCTGCAGACACCTGGATTTCAGACTTCTGTTCTCTAGGACTGTGAGAGACTAAGTTCTTATTGTTTTAAGCCACCAAGTTTGTAGTGATTTCTTAAAGCAGCCCCAGAAAACTAATACACTATGTGAATGCAAAGTGCTTCTGCTTCTTCTCAATCACTTGACTGCAATGAGAAAGGATATACAGCCCAGTTGATGACTGTGTACAAACTACAGGAATCTGTATTAATATTCTCTAGTGCATATAACACAAGTGGAACAGTTACTGAAATTGAGGCTACTGTGTGTTTGAGTTTGTGATAACACACTTTCATCTCTTGGGATATATCTGATTTTTGTAGATACCAGACTTGTGAATGAATGGGATATGAGACCACAATTTTAGCATCCTTTAGATCTAAAAAGTGGCTATTATCTCTACCACTCTCACCAGGATATTCTATTGCTCTTGGTTTGCTATCTTTGTGGAAAGAGAATTAGTTTCTGCAGCTTGCACTTAGCTTTTTTTTGGGATCTCTTACCCTACAAATCAAGGAAGCAATATGAAGATTCTGCAAATGAACAGGAATACAAACCACTAAGTATTATACATTTAGATAGCAGAGAAATCACCATCAAGTAGTTCTGTAGGCCTATTAGACATATTAGCCACTGTGAGCCATGCCTGGTCAAGGGCTTCATTTATTACATGGCTTCCATTTACTACATTCCTTTGATAAAGCCCTCTGGTGATCTTAGCAAGGATGATGACTATGATGAAAATTCACTTCCCCAGGTAACAATGTCTACTCAGGTCCTGCATCTAACAGTTTTTGCAATGTTTGGGTAATCTTCTTTCCTGGATTATGGTTAAATGGTCAAATAGCTGTAGGCTCCTTTGAGGAAGAACTGGATTAATCATTATTATATACTCTTGTGAAGATGTTGTACTATCCTTTCATATAGAGATCCAGCCTCCCCTTCACTCAGAGCATTCTAAGTGCTGGTATATGTTAGGCCCTACAGTTCTCGTGGTGTGTAATCCCCTTACAAACTTAGATCTTTCACTTTCTCAGCAGGATTATATTGTGACATGATTCTAGTTATTAGCCTGATGACCAAGAGGGAGTGATATTTTCCTGAGGAGTCATGTGTTTTCTTTCAAGAAAAGGACTTTTGTATGGTCTTCAAGCAATAGGTGTGCTATCTTAAATAAGGAAGAGTGAATTACTTCTACAGGCCCAAAGGGTTGTGATTAACTTGGGAACTGAAGGTTTTTAAGTGCATAGACTTATATGTGCCCATATAAATTCTGAGAATCCAAACATTTCCTGGTCAGGTTTTTGGTCTTGGCATAACAAATTTTCTAGGTTGAGAATTCAACCTTTGCTGTAGCTCCACTATCCTGATAATCAAATTTTTCTGGCCTCTAGCTACAGAAGGTAAGACTCTTTTGTGCTACTAATAAGACTACTGCTTATTAATCATTCATAACATTTTAATGTTTCTTCATTGAATCAATAACATTTAGCAAGTGTCATCAATTCCATATTCTTTACTATTACTGCTTTTATTGAAATTTCCAAATGCTTGAAATGTACCTCTTCTCACATTTTCTTCTACTTGTATCTCATCTCAATTAATCAATGGAAGACTTTTTAATAATTACATCTTTACAACATACAAGGGCATTACTACTAAAATTTGACGAATGATGGAATCCTTCAGTAGCATATGAAGCTGGCAGTTTACTCTGCTTCAAAATTTAATCTTGGGGTCAGCTTCCTAAGATTGTGTCCAGTATCAATAGTTTTAGATCATATTCCCCAGGTGATAAAGATTTGCTTGCAGGAATTTTGTAGATGAATGCTGTTGGGATAACTATTTGTAAAGGGATGAAGACAGCAGGATTAGGTATAGAGAAAAAGTTGAAGTGGAATTCAGCTATAACTAGGAATCAACCAATTTTATGGGCACTTTGGAACTGAGATGACCCTTCAGAGTTACCCTGAATATATGTAAGGGGGGTAGGCTTCTGCACTCCCTCAGTGATCAATCTTTGAAGGTGGACTTCCTCTAGGAGGAAGGCAAGATGTTAGGTGAAGCAATTCCCTCCAGCCTGGCACAACTGATGAAGGACTTGACTGTGATAAGTCAGCAGGCAACACTCAAAGCAAATGAGGAAATCAGTGACTAGATCTATAAATGGTGATCTGGAGAGTACTCTACAGCACTCACTAGAAAGTAATTAGTCCTCATCATATTCAAACACATGAATGGCTGTGAATATTAGGAAAGTGGACACATTTACCTAGATAACCTGGAATTCTGGGATCCCTCAGAATTCTTACTAATGAAAGTACAAATGTCAAGGATGTAGAGTAGTTACAAGAAACACTTTTTAAATGGGGGTATGTAGATGCAGGGAAGAAAATTAGGAGGTTATTGTTCTAATCCAGGAAATTATGAAAAGAGTTTACTACAATTAGTCCATAAACTTAATGTAAAACAAAGTTTCAAATCAAATTTAAATTGCCTATGGGAATAAAGCTTACCAACTTCTCAGAGACAATAATCTTGACAATTAGATCCAAAATAGTTCATAGAGATTTACACAGAAGCATGAAAAACACAGAAATATATGATTCAATCTGCTGAAATTTCATCTATCTAATGTAGGTTGGAATACATGAATCAGTTGGTCAAAATATAAAGAAAGTATGTCCTACAAATACTATAAGGATATATTTTGACCAGAACATCTTTGTTTTGCTTGCTTGTTTGTTTTTTGAGTTGTTAGTATGTTTTTTCTTATATGCTATTCTTCCAAATTATTGGTAGGTAACCAAGACTGTGGAATCTAGTTGGCTGAGACAAGTGGGATACATTTTCTGTGTATGACTAGTTCTATGTGTAGTGCACCAAAATACCTGCTTCCTATTATGCCTTTAAGTTATTAGAATGCAGAAGATAGTACCTGTCTCAAATGCAGAATGATAGTCATTTTATTTATTATTACTTTGTTAAAGTACTATATAAATTGTTTCATTTTAGACTCCTTTTATCATTCAAATAGACTTGAGATTACTGTGGATTTGTTATGTTGTCATGTTTGGAATGCTGTGCTATGTAGGTTATTATCTATCTTACTTCATTAGTTATTTCCTTATTGGGGTCAAAAAAGTTGGCATGTATTTATTCCACTTGATATTTCTCAGTGCTATGCATTGGATGTGAGTTTGTGATACATTTTTATTAGTTCTCTGTTAATTTATTTTGCTTATGATGTTTATTCTCTATGAATTGTTTGCCCTGTTAAAATTTGATTAATTTGTACTTCTGATGATAGGCCAAATTAAACAAAATAAAATGCCAAACTAATAAATATATAATATACATTGCTGGAAGACTAGTAAGGACTCTGCCTCAAAATGCATTATTAATAGATGAAAATTAAAGTTAATTAAAGTATTGATTTGAGAATGAGAACTGTAATTTATTATTTGTGGATCTAATAAAGAGGAACATTTCTCAAGGTCGTGTTTCTTTTTTCTTTTCTTTAAACAACAAACCAAATCATTTTTGAGGATAATAGATTACTTTAATAATAAAGAACAATGACAGAGGCAGACTTACCAGGAAGCTAATGAAGTTTAACCCACAAGGCCCCTAGCTTGCATGGATGCCATCTGAACCCCTGGAATGAGTGTTAACACTATGTTTTAAAACACGCACTTCAATGAATTTTCCAAAAGCCATATATTTTAATTTCTGACTAGTTTTATTCTGATTGCTTTCCCTATCACGCTTTCCTCAGTGTTAGCTAGTGTGAGCTACTAGAAGGGCTTTAAGGTCTGACTAAGGGGAACTAAGTTGAGGTTTAGGTTTAGTTAAGATTTTGGTTTAGTAAGGTTACGTTTAATAAGTTTAATTTAGTTAAGATTTATTGGGTTATTTTATTTGGAATATAGTCACCTCTGATATAATCAAGATATTATTTTCTATTCCCATGTATTTTAATGGCTTCCTGGGTGTAGTCCTATCAGACTTTGTGCTAATTCACAAAGATAGGGGACCAAAGATGCTATAGGCCTACTCTAGAATCTTTTCGTGCTCTAGATGACACTCACAGGTAATAGCTTTTCATTCCATCCAGTATATAGGTCAGAGAAATATTTCTAGATGCAGAATTTGTTGATTCCAGAATCCAAACACTATTATCAGGCACTGTACTTCTTTTTTTGAGGTAGGAGAATTAAAATTCAAAAATTATTTTTATACCCTGCAAGGGATATTTTAGCATGTTCCTGAGTACTGGTCTTGAAAAACTGCACTGAAACTGTTACATTTGTGATACATCATTGAATGTATCTCTCACCTTTTGGAATATACTGTATAACTAAAAATTCCAAAGAAATAGCCCAGTTTTTGCTCATTCTGTCCAATGATCCTTGCCATCAGCGTAATAGATCAATATGATGTTCTGCAGAACTCCATAGTCTAATTCTCTCCAATTATGTTATGCTAGAGAGCAGAAGATAATTTAGCCCTGGGTCATTTTTATGAATGGATATTTTATTTGTTTTATGTGAATTCTTATTATTTATGATTTTTATTAAAATACAAAAGAATACCTACCCCAGATGATAGGTGATATATGCTATACTTGAAGCCTTAATAATCAGATCTAGTGATGATGCTCTATTGGGCACAGCAGCTGCACTATGAAAGTATTGATTGATTAAACTTGCAGTATTTTATGGTCATTCTGGTAAATTAATTGGAGATATAAGAGGCCAGCCCTGAATTCTTAAAGTTCTAAATGGTGACACTAACCACAACCCCAAGAAAGCAATATTGTTTTTTATTTATTATTTTGGCTAGGTGTAGGACAGTTTCAGAAGCTTCCACTTGGCCTTCCCTACTGTGTTAGTACTTATCCCATTGGCCAAGGATCCAAAGTGAGGTTATTGTTATTGCCAAGTGTGTTATTCTCAGTTATACACTCAGGCAATGAGAAAATAACCACTGGGTAGGTCTGCTGACCCAGAGGACTCACTACAAATTGGATTCTAAATACAACTCTATATATTACCTGCCCCTTATAAGAAATGGTATTTTACACCCATGGGTATGACTGTAAAATCAGACACTGTTTCTGAGAATCACCCAAATGTCTAAGTATTTACTTTTTCAAGTGTATATTCAAATTTTTGAATGATGCTATGTAATTGTATGCTAATTATAGGGTCCATAATTACAATATATACTTATGGTAATATAGCAGGGTCATTCCTCCTATAGTCTTGACCATTTGCTTAACCAATAGATAAAAGTTTGAAAAGTGGCTCAATCTAAGAAATGAGGAAAGAATGTGACTTTTTATTAGGTAAACTGCCTTCATTCTTGCCTTCCTCTGATTATAGAGGTTAAACAGCACCCTCTTTGGCCATTCATCTGTTGTCACTAAGGCTGTCATGTTTTATTGACCATCTCCATAACTATCTAAGGGTCAAATCCCCTAAGCTCTGACCTTACCACTTATTATAGTAAATGTAGCCCCCTTGCTTCCAGTGGCTACTGCTACCTGACCTCAATTATTTCAGTGCTCCCTCATCCTCATAGATATTAATGAGCCCATTTCTATGACATCCTCTAACATCATCAGTCCTGGACTGCAAAGAGCCATCACTGAGTTTCTTAGCTTGTTGGGGTTTCTTTCAAGAAATTATTCTTAATGGTCTTGATGAATAAGGTGACCTATGAACTCAGAGTATAAAGATGATACTCTGGTGCATCTTGTGGCCTTATATAATATATACAACTCAACACTGTTCACTTCCTTGACTTATTTAGTCCATTTTCTAACATTTGCCAGTGAATCTTTAGGCAATTTCACTTCACTCAGCAGAGGTGATTGCTTACTACAAGCTTCTAAGAGTACTTTGGGGTCCTTGCTATAAAATGAAATTATTTTTCTTAAGAAAGAAATCACAATTAAATGTATTTTTGATTATACAATCTTACTGTTTGGCCACTTGATCAAGTATCAACAAAATTCAAACCCAGAGGAACTCTCTGGCTCATGTACCAAAACCTATACATTCTATCTATATAATAGACAAGGACATTTTATAAAGAATGAAGATTTCTTAATTAAGACTGAAGTTTTCTTAGAAAAAATATTTCATATGTATGTGCTATATACTTATATATTTGTGTGTTTGTGTATACACATATTTAATACTCTGATTTTTTCAGATATATAGGTGTTTTATTCCTCATTTATCCTCTATGATGTGGATGGAAAAGGTGTAAAAAGATAATATTATTTTATAAATTATATAATTAGGTCTAAAAGTAACTAAATAGGTAAATAAGAAGATTATGTAAAACTATCACCAAACATTAATTTCACATAAGATTTATTAAAGTAAATATTAAAACTCACCATTTGTTTCATTGAATATGTTCATGTGCTATTTGTGCTCTATAAGATAACCAATGCATGGGAAGATTTATCTGCAGAAATTAAAGTTTACAACACAAATGTCCAAGATATATATTAGTTAAGGTTATATAGATAATGCATGAAATATTTCTTATATGCCTATCTTTCAAACTGCTCTGCAACCAGAGAATATTATATAATTCTTAAAGGACTTGGTATGATGCAATATTTGCCATGCCTGCCCTTTTGGAAAATATGAACTTTTCCCAGCAGAAATCAGTTTTACTGCAAGTAATATGATTATCCCAGTACTTCTGTTCTTGAAGATGACAACTGTACATTGAATATATTTTATTCAGAGCTTCACATTTATTTAAATACAGGTTCTTCATATTCTAAGGCAAAATTTCACTTGCCTCCTAAAGAGTCACAAAGCTAGAAGGATCTTTTTTTTTTTAATTTTTTTATTGTTATGTTAATCCCCATACATTACATCATTAGTTTTAGATGAGTGTTCCATGATTCACTGATTGTGCATAACACTCAGTGCTCCATGCCGAACGTGCCCTCCTCAATACCCATCACCAGGCTAACCCATCCTCCCATCCCCCTCCCCTCTAGAACCCTCAGTTTGTTTTTCAGAGTCCATCGTCTCTCATGGTTCGTCTACCCCTCCGATTTCCCACCTTCATTCTTCCCCTCCTGCTATTTTCTTCTTTTTTTTTTTTTTCCTTAACATATATTGCATTATTTGTTTCAGAGGTACAGATCTGTGATTCAACAGTCTCACACAATTCACAGCGCTCAACATAGCACATACCTTCCCCAGTGTCTATCACCTGGTCACCCCATCCCTCCCACCCCACCCCCCACTCCAGCAACACTCAGTTTGTTTCCTGCAATTAAAAATTCCTCATATCAGTGAGGTCATATGATATATGTCTTTCTGTTTGACTTATTTTTCTCAGCATAATACCCTCCACTTCCATCCATGTCATTGCAAATGGCAAGATATCATTCCTTTTGATGGCTCCATAATATTCCATTGTATATATATATATCACTTCTTCTTTATCCATTCATCTGTTGATGGACATCTCGGGTCTTTCCATAGTTTGGCTATTGTGGACATTGCTACTATAAACATTGGGGTGCACGTACCCATTCGGATCCCTACTTTTGTAACTTTGGGGTAAATACCCATTAGTGCTAGACCTATGGTAGCTCTATTTTCAACTTTTTGAGGAACCTCCATATTGTTTAGCAGAGTGGCTGCACCAGCTTGCATTCCCACCAACAGTGTAGGAGGGTTCCCCTTTCTCCACATCCCCGACAACATCTGTCCTTTCCTGACTTGTTAATTTTAGCCACTCTGACTGGTGTGAGGTGGTATCTCATTGAAGTTTTGATTTGGATTTCCCTGATGCCGAGCGATATTGAGCACTTTTTCATGTGTCTGTTGGCCACTTGGATGTCTTCTTTGGGAAAATGTCTTTTCATGTCTTCTGCCCATTTCTTGATTGGATCATTTGTTCTTTGGGTGTTGAGTTTGATACGTTCTTTATAGATTTTGGATACTAGCCCTTTATCTGATATATCATTTGCAAATATCTTCTCTCAATCTGTTGGTTGTCTTTTGGTTTTGTTGATTGTTTCTTTTGCTGTGCAAAAGCTTTTTATCTTGATGAAGTCCCAATAGTTCATTTTTGCCCTTGCTTCCCTTGCCTTTGGCAACGTTTGTAGGAAGAAGTTGTTTCGGCTGAGGTCAAAGAGGTTGCTGCCTGTGTTCTCCTTTAGGATTTTGATGAACTCCTGTCTCACACTGAGGTCTTTCAACCATTTGGAGTCTATTTTTGTGTGTGGTGTAAGGAAATGGTCCAGTTTCATTCTTCTGCATGTGGCTATCCAATTTTCCCAACACCATTTGTTGAAGAGACTGTCTTTGTTCCATTGGACATTCTTTCCTGCTTTGTCGAAGATGAGTTGACTATAGAGTTGAGGGTCCATTTCTGGGCTCTCTATTCTGTTCCATTGATCTATGTGTCTGTTTTTGTGCCAGTACCATGCTGTCTTGATGATGACAGCTTTGTAATAGAGCTTGAAGTCCGGAATTGTGATGCCGCCGGCTTTGCTTTTCTTTTCCAACATTCCTCTGACTATGCGGGGTCTTTTCTGGTTCCATACAAATTTTAGGATTATTTGTTCCATTTCTTTGAAAAAAGTGGATGGTATTTTGATGGGGATTGCATTGAATGTGTAGATTGCTCTAGGTAGCATTGACATCTTCACAATATTTGTTCTTCCAATCCATGAGCATGGAACATTTTTCCATTTCTTTGTGTCTTCCTCCATTTCTTTCATGAGTATTTTATAGTTTTCTGAGTACAGATCCTTTGCCTCTTTGGTTAGATTTATGCCTCGGTATCTTATGGTTTTGGGTGCAATTGTAAATGGGATCAACTCCTTAATTTCTCTTTCTTATGGCTTGTTGTTGGTGTATAGGAATGCCACTGACTTCTGTGCATTGATTTTATATCCTGCCACTTTACTGAATTCCTGTATGGGTTCTAGCAGTTTTGGGGTGGAGTCTTTGGGGTTTTCCACATAAAGTATCATATCATCTGCAAAGAGTTAGAGTTTGACTTCTTTGCCATTTTGGATGCCTTTTATTTCTTTTTGTTGTCTGATTGCTGTGGCAAGGACTTCTAACACTATGTTGAATAGCAGTGGTGATAGTGGACATACCTGACGCATTCCCTACCTTAGGGGAAAGCTCTCAATTTTTCCCCATTGAGAATGTTATTTGCTGTGGATTTTTCATAGATGGCTTTGATGATATTGAGGCATGTACCCTCGATCCTTATACTCTGAAGAGTTTTGATCAAGAAAGGATGCTATACTTTGTCAAAAGCTTTGTCTGCATCTATTGAGAGGATCATATGGTTCTTGTTCTTTCTTTTGTTAATGTATTGTATCACCTGATTGATTTGCGGATGTTGAACCAACCTTGCAGCCCAGGGATAAATCCCACTTGGTCATGGTGAATAATCCTTTTAATGTACTGTTGGATCCTATCTGCTAGTATTTTGGTGAGAATTTTTGCACCAAGTTCATCAAGGATATTGGTCTGTAGTTCTCCTTTATGATGGGGTCTTTGTCTGGTTTTGGGATCAAGGTAATGCTGGCCTCATAAAATGAGTTTGGAAGTTTTCCTTCCATTTCTATTTTTTGGAACAGTTTCAGAAGTAAAGGTATTAATTCTTCCTTAAATGTTTGGTAGACTTCCCCTGGGAAGCCATCTGGCCCTGGGCTTTTATTTTTTGGGAGATTTTTGATGACTGCTTCAATTTCCTTAGTGGTCATAGGTCTGTTCAGGTTTTCTATTTCTTCCTGGTTCAGTTTTGGTAGTTGATATACCTCTAGGAATGCATCCATTTCTTCCAGGTTATCTAATTTGCTGGCATAGAGTTGCTCATATGTTCTTATAATTGTTTGTATTTCTTTGGTGATGGTTGTGATCCCTCCTCTTTCATTCATGATTTTGCTGATATGGGTCATTTCTCTTTTCTTTTTGATAAGTCTGGCCAGGGGTTTATCAATCTTGTTAATTCTTTCAAAGAAGCAGCTCCTAGTTTCGTTGATCTGTTCTACTGTTCTTTTAGTTTCTATTTCGTTGATTTCTGCTCTAATCTTTATTATTTCTCTTCTCCTGCTGGGTTTAGGCTTTATTTGCTGTTCTTTCTCCAGCTCCTTTAGGTGTAGGGTTAGGTTGTGTACTTGAGACCTTTCCTGTTTCTTGAGAAAGGCTTGTATTGCTATATACTTTCCTCTTAGCACTGCCTTTGCTGCATCCCAAAGATTTTGAACAGTTGTGTTTTCATTTTCATTGGTTTCCATGAATTTTTTAAATTCTTCTTTAATTTCCTAGTGGACCCTTTCATTCTTTAGTAGGATTCTTTTTAGCCTCCATGTATTTGAGTTCTTTCCGACTTTCCTCTTCTGATTGAGTTCTAGTTTCAAAGCATTGTGGTCTGAAAATAGGCAGGGAGTGATCCCAGTCTTTTGGTACCAGTTGAGACCTGATTTATGATCTAGGATGTGATCTATTCTGGAGAATGTTCCATGGGCACTAGAGAAGAATGTGTATTCCGTTGCTTTGGGATGGAATGTTCTGAATATATCTGTGAAGTCCATTTGTCCAGTGTGTCATTTAAGGCCTTTATTTCCTTGTTGATCTTTTGCTTAGACGATCTGTCCATTTCAGTGAGGGGGGTGTTAAAGTCCCCCACTATTATTGTATTGTTGTCAATGTGTTTCTTTGCTTTTGTTATTAATTGCCTTATATAATTGGCTGCTCCCATGTTAGGGGCATAGATATTTACAATTGTTAGATCTTCTTGGTAGATAGACCCCTAAGTAGGATATAGTGTCCTTCCTCATCTCTTATTACAGTCTTTGCTTTAAAATCTAATTTGTCTGATATAAGGATTGCCACCCCAGCTTTCTTTTGGTGTCCATTAGCATGGTAAATGATTTTCCACCCCCTCACTTTCAATCTGGGGGTGTCTTTGGGTCTAAAACGAGTCTCTTCCAGACAGCATATCGATGGTTCTTGTTTTTTAATCCAATCTGATAGCCTGTGTCTTTTGATTGGGGCACTTAGCCCATTTACATTCGGGGTAACTCTTGAAAGATAGGAATTTAGTGCCATTGTCTTGCCTATAAGGTGACTGTTACTGTATATTGTCTGTGTCCCTTTCTGGTGTATGTTGCTTTTAGGCTCTCTCTTTGCTTAGAGGACCCCTTTGAAGATATCTTGTGGGGTTGGTTTCGTGTTTGCAAACCCTTTATTTTTTGTTTGTCCTGGAAGCTTTTTATCTCTCCTTCTTTTTCACTGACAGCCTAGCTGGATATAGTATTCTTGGCTGCATATTTTTCTCATTTAGTGCTCTGAATATATCAAGCCAGTCTTTTCTGGCCTGCCAGGTCTCTGTGGATAGGTTTGTTGCCAATCTAATGTTTCTACCATTGTAGGTTACAGATCTCTTCTCCCGAGCTGCTTTCAGGATTTTCTCTTTGTCTCTGAGACTCGTAAGTTTTATTATTAGATCTTGGGGTGTTGACCTATTTTTATTGATTTTGAGAGGGGTTCTCTGTGCTTCCTGGATTTTGATGCTTGTTTCCTTCCCCAAATTAGGGAAGTTCTCTGCTATAATTTGCTCCATTAGACCTTCTGCCCCTCTCTCTCTTTCTTCTTCTTCTGGGATCCCAATTATTCTAATGTTGTTTCATCTTATGGTATCGCTTATCTCTCAAATTCTGCCCTCGTGATCCAGTAGTTGTTTATCTCTCTTTTTCTCAGCTTCTTTATTTTCCATCTTTTCATCTTCTATATCACTGACTCTCTCTTTTGCCTCATTTATCCTAGCAGTTATCACCCCCATTTTTTATTGCACCTCATTAATAGCCTTTTTGATTTCGACTTGGTTAGATTTTAGTTCTTTTACTTCTCCAGAAAGGGTTTCTCTAATAACTTCCATATTTTTTTCAAGCTCAGCTATTATCTTTAAAGTGATGATTATGAACTCTAGATCTGACATCGTACTAATGTGCATATTGAGTAGGTCCCTGGCGGTTGGTACTACCTCTTGTTCTGTTTGTTGAGGTGAGTTTTTCCATCTTGTCATTTTGTGCAGAGGAGAATAGATTAATGAGAGAACAAAATGCTAGCAGAGTAACAACATCCCCAGAAAATATACTCTAAACAAATCAGAAAAGACCTGAAGCAGTGGGAAAAGAAACGGAAGAAGAGAAAAAAGAAAAAGAAAAAAAAGAAAAAGAAAAGGATAAAGATAAAGATAAAAACAAACAAAAACAAACAAAAGAAAACAACAACAAAAGAAACCAGAATATGATCAAACATGATCAGGCTGGTATATAGATCAGTACCACACACGAGATTTTGGGTGTATTTTGATCTGTTAGAAGAAAGTGCCTCCCAAATTTTAAAGAAAGAAAAACTTATATATGTACAAAAATAAGGGTTAATATGGTGAAGGGATGGAATATGACTGTGAAGATGGAAATTATAAAAAATTTTATAAAAGGAATTGATAAGAAGTTGTTTGAAAAAAGAAAGAACAGGATTTAAAAAAAAAGAAGAAAAATGAGAGAATGTGATCAGGCAGGGGAGTAGGAATAAACCATACACTAGAGATTTAGGGTATATTTTGATCTGTTAGAAGAAACTATCTCAAAATTTTAAAGAGAGAACAACTTATATATATATGCCAGAAATATGGGTAACTACTATGAAGGGATAAAATATGACTCTAAAAATGAAAAATAAAAATGAAAAATATTTTTTTTTAAAAAAAGGGATTGATAAGATATTGGTTGAAAAAGGGAAAAAGAAAAATTCAAAAAAAAAAAAAAAAGAGAAAAAGTTAAAAAAAAAATAACTTTAAAATACTAAAGAATCATGGTAAAAAAGCCATGAATTCTATGTGCATTATTCCTCTAACAGTGGAGTTCTGCCATTCTCATTGATCAGTAAACTTGGTCTTGGCTGGCTCTTCTTGCTGATCTGGGGGAGAGGCCTGTTGCCGTGGTTTCCAAAAGTCTTTGCCGGAGGTGGAATTGCCCCATCCTTGCCCCGTCCGGGCTAAGTAATCTGCTTGGGTTTGCTCTAGGGAGCTTTTGTTCCCTGCAAGCTTTCCGTAGAGCTTTGGAGGCGGAGTGTGAAAATGGCGGCCTCCCAATCTCCACGTAAGAGGAGCCGAGAACTCGGGTCCTGCTCCTCAGTGAACCCCAAAGAAAAGCTGTCAGTCACTCCCATCTCCCCTGTCTCTGGCCACACTCCGTGCTCACCCGGCCTGTGACCGCGTGTTTCTATCTCTGGCACCTGACCCCGTGTGGAGTCTCCAAACCCAGCAGATCCCTGCGGTGTGCTCCCACACCTCTCTTCCCAGGGGAAGAAGGGGAGTCTCCCTGCATCTGCCACTGTTTGGGTCCCTGCTGGAGAAGCAGTGGCCTGACTGTGCCGCGGATCACGGTTTATGGCAACCCCGAGCTGAGAGCCCATGCCTGGGCTCCGTCTCTGCAGCTGGCTTTCTCGCTCTGATACCTGGGAGCTCTGCTGCACTCCGGCACCCCCAGTCTTCCTGTGACCCCAAGGGTCCTGAGACCACACTGTCCCATGAGGGTTCCACCCCCCCCCTTAGCCACCGGAGTGACGTCCCTCAGCAGAGCAGACTTCTAAAAGTTCCGATTTTGTGCTCCGCAGTTCTATCACTTGCCAGAAGCAGCCGACAGAGACCCCTCCCCCGCCATCTATCCTCCCGAATATCGCCTCGGATTCACTTCTCCGCACGTCCTACCTTCCAGAAAGTGGTCGCTTTTCTGTTCAGAGAGTTGCTGCTCTTCTTTTCTTCGATCTCCTGTTTAGTTTGTAGGTGTTCAGAATGGTTTGATCCCTTTCCTGCTGAATTCCTGAGACCAGACGAAATCCAGGTCTCCTACTCCTCCGCCATCTTGCTTGCCACAAAGCTAGAAGGATCTTAAAATATTGTCTGGTCCAGAGGCCTGATTTGATACTATTCTATATGCTATTGCAGAAAATGCCTGAATTACAAAATAAATGCCTGCATTTTATCTTTAATTAAAGTAATAGTAGCCATTAAGATGAGATTAATCAATTTCTTTAATATGAGTAATATATAAGAGAATTATAAATACATTCCCCCCCAGTTAATCATTCAGATTTCCTTATTTAAACATGTACCTCTTAAACTTCATATTTGTAGACTTTGTTTTTATCCTTAACTCTTAAAACTGTTAAATCTTCAAGACTCTCACTTACTGAGGTATCAAGATAATGCTGTTAAAAAAAATAATGCTGTTGAATAACTTATGGTTTTTAGTTAATTACATAATCATATGTTGCTTAAGTTTTACTTGATCTCTGAGAGTTTTCAGTGTGAAGTAGAATAAACTAATCATGTTATCAATCACAAGGTAGTGAGAATGAAGGTGAGTAGCAAACATCATGTTACTGAACTCCAAGTTCAGCTGCCCATGGCTGGAAAGGCCAATTCTCAGGAGATGAGTTTTGGATAGAAAGGAATTTGAGCTTTATTCAGGAGGACAGCTACCTGTGAGAGGGCAGACTCTTGTCCAAAAGCCAACTGCAATGTTTCTTTCTGGCCTAGGGGTTTTTAAGGAGTTTATGGTAATTAATCAGTAAAAGAATACAGTGGTCTGCAACATTACTTGATTCCCTGCAGACTAGATGGTGCCAGTTACAAACATCTCAGTGCTCAGAGGTTGTGCAAGGGGGTCCAGTTCCTGTTTCATGATGTACAGAAGTACTTTGTTCTTTCTGCAAAGGAAGACATGGTCTACAGATACACAAAGGGAGGTTAATAAAAATCATTTGTAGGACTTAAAAAAAGAAAAACATTTTGCTAAAAAATTGCTAGGCTAATCAAAAAGCTGAGGTGACATCAAACAGACTTTCTGGCCTATGTAATTTGGGAAAGTTTTGGTTTTTCATGTCTAGAGGCCTTTCTGTTGTGATCAAGGGACTTAGGTCCGCAAGTAAGGAGTTAACCCTTACGATCAGTTGGAGAACTGTTACAATCAGAAACTTCAACTACTGAGTGCTCACTAATGTCCTTTTGGAGTAATTATCCCTTCTTGAGGGTAGATCAAAAATTTTCAAAGTTTCTTAGTCCATTTTGGCTATTGTAACAAAATTCCAAAGACCAGGTAGCTTATAAGACATAGAAATTTATTTCTTACAGTTCATGAGGCTAGAGTAAGTCACAAACATCTTTGCTTTTTGGTGAAAGCCCTCTTCTTGGCTCATAGCTTATACCTTCTTGCTGTGACCTTACATGGTGAAAGGTTCTAAGAAGCTCTGTGAAGTCTCTTTTATAGGGGCATTAATCCCATTCATGACAGCACTATCTTATGACCTAAGGGTCTTCCAAAAGTCCCCACTTCCAAATATAATCATCTTTGGGAGTTAGAATTTCAATATATGAATTTTGGAGAGACATATTCAGGTGACAGCAAAAACAAAATATATAATGAACATGCTCTGTTATAGCAATCCAACATTATTGATAAGAAACAACTGCCTCTTCTTACATTTACTAATTTTAGCATTTCCCAACATGTTTTCTATTAAAGAAAATGTTTATTATTTATCATGTAAATATTGTATCTAATTGAAATAACAGTAAAAGTTTGCCTGGATTCATATGTTTAAATGAATTGATAAATAAAATATAAATTAATAAATACTTTTGAGTTCTGTTTAGTGTCAATCCAGGTCCATGGTCCACTGAAAATCAACTTTATTTAATTAGCAAGTCAATAATTTCTGTTTCATTATTCTTATTTGTATAAGATAAATTAATTAGTGGACTAGGTTTTGCATTGTTCACTTGTAAATACATGGTTAAAGAATTAGTTTTCTATTCATTTATCATTTAAAAAATAAATTATTCTATCTTAATTTATAATGGTGTTTTGAAGGAAGAATGAAAAATAATAAAAATTTTTAAATTAAAATTTAATTATTATTTTATTTATTTGACACAGAGAGAGACAGCAAGAGAGGGAACACAAGCAGGGACAGTGGGAGAGGGAGAAGCAGGCTTCCCGCCGAGCAGGGAGCCTGATGTGGGGCTCGATCCCAGGACCCTGAGATCATGACCTGAGCTGAAGGCAGACACTCAATGACTGAGCCACCCAGGCATCCCTTTTTTTAATTTTAAAAGCAATCCCTTGAACTAGGTAAATTTTTGATGTTGAATTTAACTTCATTTATTGTAAGTAAACCTTCAGAGAACAGAGTTCTGTTTTTTTCAGTTTATAGTAATTTTTTTTCTAATACAATATAATGAGATACTTGTTTAATGGAGGATGTGAAAAAAATTAGGGTTAATTAGGGGTAAGTCATTATTCAGCCTTATTGTAGAAAATATATTCACTTACCAGGAAATTGTTTGAGTTATAAACAATAATGAGTCTAATTCAATGCTTTTATATAAACATACTGTACTTCACAATGATGTACAAAACATAGTATTTACGTGAATAAGAAACATTAAACTAAATGAAGACTGATTAATAGGGCACCAACGTGGCTCAGTTGGTTAAGCATCCAACTCTTGATATCAGCTCAGGTCATGATCTTAGGGTCATGAGATGGAGCCCCAAATTGGGCTCTGCATTCAGTGGGGAATCTGCTTGAGATTCTCTCTCTCTACCTCCCTTTGCCCCTCCCACCCCAAAATAAATAAATAAATCTTTAAGAAATTAAGAAATAAATAAAGACTGATTTAAAAATAAAAGGCAATTAAATTTGGACTAAAATATGTTGAAATGAAAATAAAATCTAAAATATCATATAATGTTCTTCCCCCACTAGTTTTAACACTAGAGGTTGTGTGTACTTAGCAACCATCATCTAATTAATTAGTTAATATCTTTTTCTTTCACACAACTGATTCTTCCATGGAATTATACAAATAAAAAATATGTAAATAACAACCTAGACAGTTAAAATAGAGAGTGTTTGAATAGTTTTCTATTCCAGTTGCAAGTAAAAACATTACCAAGTATTTCCTTACATGCTTATTGCTTGTCATTCTGTCTAGAATCTAAACTCCCTGAAAATCTATTGCTTTGTTTGCAATTATACTGCTAATAATTAGAAAAATAAATAAACTTACAATTTTCTCAATCTTGCCAAGTTTTAACATTCAGAGAAATTCAGCAACTTTTTCACAGTCTTAAATTCCATTTTATATAAAAGGAAATATTATCAAGTATAAGAAATTCAGTGTCTAACATTACATAGCTACATGGAACACACACGGTTTGAATTCTTTTCCAAGACACATTTCCCCCTGAGATACATTGTCCTTTTCTGAATGAAAGTAACCAGTAGGATAAACACACACACACACACACACACACACACACGCATGAACATACACACACTCACACAATGGTATATGGTGATGTTGAAACCAGTTTTATGATAGATACAGAACAGGTTTGTTCAATATTTTATTTTCAAATTCTCAAAAAAAATGATATGTTGTTAATAATTAAATGTAACTTGAATAATTGATTCTCCAAAGGTTTACACTATTGGTGTAGAAGTCAGTGGTTTTCAGATCCTCTATATAAGGGAGGACTTAAAATTTCCAGAGAAATGTATAAAAGACACGTTCATTAGATTAAGTACCTGAAATAAGCATTCTTTTAGTCAAGATTTTAACATTAAAAAAAAAATGGCATTCTAGGGACACCTGGGTGGCTCAATTGGTTAAGCATTCAACTCTTGGTTTCTGCTCAGGTCATGATCTCAGGGTCCTGAGATTGAGCCGCTGCATCAGGCTCTGTATTCAGTGCAGAGTCTGCTTGTCCCTCTCCCTCCACCTCTCCTCCCCCAGCTCTGTCTCTCTCTCAAATAAATAAATAAGATCTTTTAAAAAATGGCATTCTATTTTTGCTTAACTCTTTAATGAGAATTTGAAATGGAAAAATTTTGTCTAATGGCTAAATAAGCACCATATCTTTTTTAATTGATAAATGTTAATGGAACTTCCAGAATGACAGAGATGGTCCAAAAGACCACTTCTCTAACAAGGAAATTAGAACACTAGCAAAAAATTTCAAAATTAATTTTACAGATCTATTGAAAATAACCAAAGACTTGTCATAACCAGAAAAGTATTTATTCAAGAAAAATTGCTAAATCTTGGTAAAACAGTGAATTCCCTTGCAGTTAAAATTGCCCTATTCTTTTCCACACCTTTTTTCTAATTCTTCTGTGGCCTTGATAATCAGCAACCTCACAGGCTTTTTTTTTTTTTTTTTTTTTAAATAAACAACCAATGCCAATTGTTTAAAATTGCAGCTGCCTGAGGCATAATTCCAGATGGGGCAAACAACCGCCTGACCAGAAAACAAAAGGAAGATCTAGGGAATCAGATGCCCCTAGGGCACTTTGAAAAACTCTGACATATTTCTGAGAATATAGAAGAATACAGATTCCAAGGAAAGACCTGAGGAATCCCAAATCTCTTGATTCTGCTTACCTAAAGACCTTGCATATGCAGGAAGTGAAGCCTAAGTCAGAAATATCAATTGCAGCAGTATTAAAAGTGTGCCCTAAGACTTATTTGTAAAAGTCTTTTGCAGAAATCTCTGTCAAATTAATTGATCACTAAACTAACCAAACAGAGATCTCATTGGCTACAAGTAATAGAGAATAAGTTTTACACAATCCAGGAGAGTCATTAAATAACAAAGCACAGGAAGAACAACTACAAATTTGGGGGGAAGATCAGATTTCCAGAGTTGACACATATTATTCAAAATATCATTTGAAAGAAATTCAAGACACACAAAGAAACAACAATGACAAAAAGCAGTTAGAATCTGTCCAAAAGAAGTGCAGATGCTGGACTTAGCAGA
This sequence comes from Mirounga leonina, assembly GCF_011800145.1. NCBI lineage: Eukaryota > Metazoa > Chordata > Mammalia > Carnivora > Phocidae > Mirounga > Mirounga leonina. Next base: position 33,542,228 of record NW_023270387.1, on the reverse strand, counting down.
GAAAAATTTTAAGTCAGCTGTTATAAATTTGTTCAAAGAACCAAAGGAAACCATGTCTAAATAACTAAAAGAAATTAGGACAACTCTTACCAAACAGTGACTATTGATACAAAAATAGATAATTTTATATAATATGTGTGTGTATAATGTATGTATATATATTCTAGTTTTAAAAAGTATGATAAGAGAAATGAGAAATTCACTAAAGAGAAACAGGAGGACATCTGAATTGGCAGAAGAAAGAATCAGTAAACTTGAGGATAAGTCAATTTGGAGTATCCAATATGAACAACAGAAAGAAAATGAATGAAGAAAAATGGACAGAGCCTCAGAGAAATATGGAACGTTATGAAACATACCAGCATATGCATAATGGGAGTCCCAGAGGGAGAGGAGAGAGACGGCCCTAAAGAATATTTGAAGAGTTAATGACCAAAAACTTGACAAGTTTTAAGATTTTTAAGATAACTTACAGACTTTTTTTTTTAAAGGCTGAATGCAATTAATTACTAATTAAAAGCTGGATGTGAAAATTAGGATGCCTAGTAGGTAAAATATAAAATGTGTCTGATTTATCAAAGAAGGAAGAAAGAATGATCCCAGGACAAAATCCAGTGCTTAATCATGAGATTTGATCTTTCTTTACCAAGAAAATTTTATCATTTCAAAGTTAGGACATAATGGGACAGTAGCTGAACCCTGAGATTTGGGATGTCAACATGAAGGTATATACTCAAAAATCACAAATCTCCTGAATCTCCCTAGCTTGAAGTAGCCTGTACCTACCTGTTAAAGACAAATAATTTGCACTTCTTTTTTCTTTTTAATTTTATTATGTTATGTTAGTCACCATACAATACATCATTAGTTTTTGATGTGGTGATTCATGATCCACTGTTTTCGTATAACACCCAGTGTTCCATGCAGTACATGCCCTCCTTAATACCCATCACTGGGCTAACCAATCCCCCCTCCCTACTCCCCTCTAAAACCCTGTTTATTTCTCAGAGTCCATAGTCTCTCATGGTTCATCTCTCCCTCCAATTCCCCCCTCCCATTTTTCCCTTCCTTCTCCTAATGTCTTCCATGCTATTCCTTATGTTCCACAAACAAGTGAAACCATATGATAATTGACTTTCTCTGCTTCACTTAGCATAATCTCCTCCAGTCCCATCCATGTTGATGTAAAAGTTGGGTATTCATCCTTTCTGATGGCTGAGTAATATTCCATTGTATATATGGACCACATCTTCTTTATCCATTTGTCTGTTGAAGGGCCTCTCGGCTCTTTCCAGTTTGGTTATTGCAGACATTACTGCTATGAACATTGGGGTGCATATGTCCCTTTTTTTCACTACATCTGTGTCTTTGGGGTAAATACCCAGGAGTGCAATTGCTGGGTCATAGGGTAGCTCTATTTTTAAATTTTTGAGGCACCTCCACACTGTTTTCCAAAGTGGCTATACCAACTTGCATTCCCACCAACAGTGTAAGAGGGTTCTCCTTTCTCCACAACCTCTCCAACATTTGTTGCTTCTTTCCCTGTCCATTTTTGCCATTCCAAATGGTGTAAGGTGGTATCTCAATGTGATTTTGATTTGAATTACCTGATGGCTAATGATGATGAACATTTTTTTCATGTGTCTGTTAGCCATTTGTATGTCTTCTTCAGAGAAGTGTCTTTTCATATCTTCTGCCCACTTTTTGACTTATTTGTTTTTTTTGGTTGTTGAGTTTGAGAAGTTCTTTATAGATCTTGGATACCAGCCCTTTATTTGTAGTGTCATTTGCAAATATCTTCTCCCATTCTGTGGATTGCCTCTTTGTTTTGTTGACTGTTTCCTTTGCTGTGCAGAAGCTTTTTATCTTGATGAAGTCCCAAAAGTTCATTTTTGCTTTTGTTTCACTAGCTTTTGGAGATGTATCTTGAAAGAAGTTGCTGTGGGCGATGTCAAAGAGGCTACTGCCTATGTTCTCCTCTATGATTTTGATGAATTCCTGTCTCACATTGAGGTCTTTCATCCACTTTGAGTTTATCTTTGTGAATGGTGTTAGAGAATGGTCGAGTTTCATTCTTCTGCATGTGCCTGTCCAATTTTCCCAGCACCATTTATTGAAGAGACTTTTTTCCATTGCATGTTTTTTCCTGCTTTCTCAAAGATTATTTGACCATAGAGTTGAGGGTCCATATCTGGGTTCTCTATTCTGTTCCATTGGTCTATATGTCTGTTTTTGTGCCAGTACCATGCTGTCTTGGTGATCACAGCTTTGTAATATAGCTTGAAATCCAGCAATGTAATGCCCCCAGCTTTGTTTTTATTTTTCAGCATTTCCTTGGCGATTTGGGGTCTTTTTGATTCCATACAAATTTTAGGATCGTTTGTTCCAGCACTTTGAAAAATGTCATTGGAATTTTGATGGGGATGGCATTGAAGGTATAGATTGCTCTGGGTAGCATAGACATTTTAACAATGTTTATTCTTCCAATCCATGAGCATGGAATATTTTTCCATCTTTTTGTGTCATCTTCAATTTCTTTCATGAGTGTTCTATAGTTCCTAGCGTATAGATCCTTTACCTCTTTGGTTAGGTTTATACCGAGGTATCTTATGGTTTTTGGTGCTATTGTAAATGGAATCATTTCTCTAATTTCTCTTTCTACAGTTGCATTGTTAGTGTATAAGAAAGCAACTGATTTCTGTGCATTGATTTTGTATCCTGCCACATTACTGAATTTCTGTATGAGTTCTAGTAATTTGGGGGTGGAGGCTTTTGGGTTTTCCACATAAAGTATCATGTCATCTGCAAAAAGAGAGAGTTTGACTTCTTCTTTGCCAATTTGAATGCCTTTTATTTCTTTTTGTTATCTGATTGCCCTTGCTAGGACTTCTAGTACTATGTGGAACAATAGTGGCAAGAGTGGGCATCCTTGACGTGTTCCTGATCTTAAGGGCAAGGCTCCCAGTTTTTCCCCATTGAGGATGATATTTGCTGTGGATTTTTCATAGATGGATTTTATGAACTTGAGGAATGTTCCCTCTATCTCTATACTCTGAAGAATTTTAATCAGGAAAGGATGTTGTATTTTGTCAAATGCTTTTTATGCATCAATTGAGAGGACCATAAAGTTCTTCTCCCTCCTCTATGTGTTCTATCACATTGATTGATTTGCGAATGTTGAACCACCCTTGCATCCCAGGGATAAATCCCACTTGGTCATGGTGGATGATCCTTTTAATGTATTGTTGGATCCTATTAGCTAGGATTTTGTTAAGGATTTTGGAATCCATATTCATCAGGGATATCAGTCTGAAATTCTCCTTTTTGATGGGGTCTTTGCCTGGTTTGAGGATTAAGGTAATGTTGGCCTCATAGAATGAGTTTGGAAGTTTTCCTTCCATTCCTATTTTTTGAAACAGCTTCAGTAGAATAGGTATTATTTCTTCTTTGAATGTTTGGTAGAATTCCCCAGGGAATCCATCAGGCCCTGGACTCTTGTTTTTTGGGAGGTTTTTGATCACTGCTTCAATCTTGTTACTGGTTATTGGCCTATTCAGGTTGTCAATTTCTTCCTGTTTCAGTCTTGGCAGCTTATAGGTTTCCAGGAAGGCATCCATTTCATCCAGATTGCTCAGTTTATTGGCATACAGTTGTTGATAATAATTTCTAACAATTGTTTCTATTTCCTTGGTGTTAGTCGTGATCTCTCCCCTTTCATTCATAATTTTATTAATTTGGGTCCTTTCTCTTTTCTTTTGGATAAGTCTTTTATGGTTTATCAATCTTATTAATTCTTTCAAAGAACCAACTTCTAGTTTCGTTGATCTGATCTACTGTGTTTCTGGTTTCTAATTTATTGATTTCTGCTCTAATTTTAATTATTTCTCTTCTAATGCGTGGCTTAGGCATCATTTGTTGCTTTTTCTCTAGTTCTTTAAGGTGTAGAGTTAGTTGATGAATTCAGGATTTTTCTATTTTTTTGAGTAAGGCTTGGATGGCTATGTATTTCCCCCTTAGGACCGCTTTTGCTGTATCCCATAGGTTTTGGACTGATGTGTTTTCATTCTCATTGATTTCCATGAATTGTTTAAGTTCTTTTTTGATTTCCTGGTTGACCCAAACATTCTTGAGGAGAGTGGTCTTTAGCTTCCAAGTGTTTGAATTTCTGCCAAATTTTTTCTTGTGATTGAATTCCAGTTTTAGAGCATTGTGGTCTGAGAATATGCAGGGAATAATCTCAATCTTTTGGTATCAGTTGAGACCTGATTTGTGACCCAGTATGTGGTCTATTCTGGAGAAAGTTCCATACGTGCTCGAGAAGAATGAGTATTCTGTTGTTTTAGGGTAGAATGTTCTGGAAATATCTATGAGGTCCATCTGGTCCAGTATATCATTCAAAGCTCTTGTTTCCTTGTTGATTTTCTGCTTAGATGATCTGTCCATTGCTGAGAGTGGAGTATTGAGGTCTCCTCCAATTAATGTATTGTTATCAATATGACTCTTTATTTTGGTTAACAGTTGGCTTATGTAGATGGCTGCTCCCATGTTGGGGGCATAGATATTTACAATTGTTAGATTTTCTTGTTGGATAGACCCTTTAAGAATGATATAGTGTTCTTCTGTGTCTTTAATTACAGACTTTAGTTTAAAATCTAATTTGTCTGATATAAGAATTGCTACCCCAGCTTTCTTTTGAGGTCTCTTGGTATGGAAGATGGATCTCCATCCCTTCACTTTCAGTCTGGATGTACCTTTAGGTTCCAAATGAGTCTCTTGTAGGCAGCGTATGGGTGGGTCCTGTCTTTTTATCCAATCTACAACCCTGTGCCATTTTATGAGAACATTTAGGCCATTCACGTTGAGAGTGATTATTGAAAGATATGAATTAATTGTCATCATGTTGCCTGTGAAGACGTTGTTTTTATAGATTGTCCCTGTAAATTTCTGTTGTAGATCACTCTTGGGGTCTTCCTCCTTTTATAGAACCCCCCTTAATATTTCTTGCAGGGCTGGCTTAGTGGTCACATATTCTTTCAGTTTCTGCCAGTCGTGAAAATTCTGCATCTCTCCATCCATTCTAATGAGAGCCTTGCCAGACAAAGTATTGTCTGGCTGCATGTTCTTCTCATTTAGTACACTGAATATGTCTTGCCAGGCCTTTCTGGCTTGCCAGGTCTCTGTGGATAGGTCTGACGTTATTCTGACATTCCTCTCTCTGTACGTAAGGAATCTCTTCCCCCTAACTGCCCTTAAGATGGTTTCCTTGGTTCTAAGATTTGCAAGTTTTACTATTACATGCGGGAGTGTTGGCCTGTTTTCCTTGATCTTAGGAGGGGTCCTCTCTCCCTCTAGGACGTGAATGTTTGTTTCATTCCCCAGATTAGGGAAGTTCTCAGCTACGATTTGCTCAAATGCATCTTCTAGTCCTCTCTCTATCTCTCCACTCCCTCCAGGATTCCAGTTATTCTGACATTTGAACGCTTCATGGTGTCACTTATTTCTCTGATTGTATTTTCATGGATTCTGAGTTGTTTTTCCCTGGCCTCCTCTTTTCCCTTTTTATTTATTATACTGTCTTCCAGGTCGCTTATTTGTTCTTCTGCCTCACATACCCTAGCTGTTAGATTACCTAGATTGGATTGGATCTCATTGATAGCATTTTTAAGTTCTGCCAATTCAGCTTTCATTTCTGCCCTTAGAGACTCTGTTTCCATAAATTGATTTCTCCATTCTAGCCATTGTCTTCACAATTGCTAGCCTGAATTCCATCTCCAACATCTTGGTTATATCTGCATCCATTTGTAAATCTGCAGCATAAGTCATAATCTCTGAGTCTTTTCTATTTTGGGGGCTCCTCCTCCTAGTCATTCTGTTGATGGGTGTTTGAGGGAATGTATAGAATCCCAATTATTGACCAGAACCCAAGCAATATGCACTTGTTTTCTTGGGACCTTAGGGTTGCTGGCCTCTTGTTTTCCCAGCCTGTCTTCTGGGGGAGGGGCCCACTGTGCTGTTACTCAGGCAACCCTGTTTGGGTGGAGTTGCCCTGCCCCCTTATGGTGGGGGATGGGCTCAGCGGGAATCAGTTTTGGGGGCTTTTGTTCTCTGGTGGCTTCCCTGGTGGCTTTCCGTGTCTCTTCCGTGAGTCAGAGCAGAGACCATAGTCTGTTCTTCATTGAGCTCTCCAGGCCACACTGTCTCAGTTTCTGTCCGCACTGCTGTTAACTGCAGCAGCCTGGGTTGTGCACCCCTCTGTAGTGCCCCCAGTCCTGCCTCCAGGTCGGGGCACGTCTCTGCCCTTTGTGCTTCTAAAACCACCAGCCGCTCCCAGTTCACACGCGAGACCCTGCTGCTCCGGGTTTCTGCCCCGGGGGCTGCCTTAAAGTCCTTTCCCCACTGCTACCTGTCTGTGAGTGTATGCCCTGTCCCCAGCGTGTGAGGCTGTTGCTCATCGGCAGTGTAGGATCCCCATTGCCAGGCACCCTCCTACTGCCGTTTATCCTCCGATATCTGCCTGTGGAATCATGGCTCCCCGATTTATACCTCGAAACCAACCGCCTGTGATATTCTGTTTGTAGAGATCCAGATCTTCTTACATCTAAGGCTGGTTTCATGGGTGCTCAGAGTGGTCTGGTAGATATCCAGCTCAATTCCAGGGACCAGTTGAAATAGGGTCTCATACTCCATCTTTCTAGAATCAAATAATTTCCACTTTTTGATGATAATTTATAACTGATTTACTACAGTTGACTTCAAATTATTATATTGACCACGTCTTAAAAAGTACCTCTCATCCTAAGTGCTATTATTGTAATATATTTACTTTTATGTGTATTATAAATCTCAGTTTATATTTTATTTCTTTGTTGATACTTTAAACATTACATTTCCATTTTTATTCATTACATTTTATTTTGTTATTTCTTCTGTTCTTCATTCTTCCTTCTGTTTCATGTTTTTATTTGGATTTTTTTTTTTTTTAACTTAAAGACCATTGTATGGCTCACCTTCTCTTATTCCTTTAAATGTAACATTTTTATTTCATTTTTATATCATGTTTAATTTATTGCCAGCTCCCTGCCTTTACCTGGGTGCACCAGGGGCAAAAGATATTAAAAGGTATAAGCTGCTAAGCCTCCCCATGCCCCTCAAACATGCTTCTGTTGCCAATCAGGGCATCTGGCCTGAGAGTGTCAAACGTCCCCTCCACAGGGCATTGTCTGGCCTGCAAACAACCAGGGTATTGTAGATGGAACTTTTCCTCCTTCCCACTTGCAGGAAGGTCATCCCAGGCCTAAAAGCCCAAGCCCAGGCCTCCCAGGTAATTGACAGCCTCAGGCCAAGGCCACTTCAGGCAATCAGCAGCTGACCTTAGCTCTTCACCTCGATTATGAGGAGCCAACAGAGCAGGGGAGGACAATCTCCTCTCCTTTGATTGATGGGGCCCAGAGGCTGTGGAGGCTCCCACATTCTCCATCTTTATGGCAGAGCCTCGGATAACCCTGGATGTGGCAGGAGACAAAATTGAATTTCTGATAGATATGGGAGCCACTTATGCTCCCCTTATAAAAATCTCAGACATCACCTTTCAGTCCTCCATTCTCCTCACTGGCAAGACATTCACCAAAAGGTGAATGTCCACTTCCTCTTTAATTTGTTCTTTGAGTAGCAATACATTTACCCACTCTTTTCTTTTTTACCTGATTGCCCCACTCCATTACTTGGAAGGGACATAATGACACAGGTACAAACTAATCTTTACCTTTCTCAGGTTGACCACCCCTAAAAGGCATTTTTGTCCTCTGAGCTCTCAGCCCCTTCAAATATCAAGGTTTCTAGTTTTCAACAGGTGCTCCCTCAGGTATGGAAAATCACCATTCCAGGGCACTCTCTACCAGCAACCCCAATAAGGCTACAATTTAAAGATCCTCATTTATTTCCCCAAAAATCTCATTACCCCTCAATCCCAGAGGCCAAAGAGGGACTACAGGCACTCATACAAAAATTCTTAGTGACAAGACTTTTGCACCCCTGTAATTTGCCTTGTAATACCCCCACTTTCACAATTAAAAAATCCAATGGCTCATATAGAATGACCTTTTGGTCACTCTTTGGTATACTGTGTTGGATCTAAAAGACACATCCAGTGCACCTAGATTCCTAGTTCCTCTTTGCCTTTGAGTGGCAGGACTGCTCCTCCCAGGTTACCAAAGAGCTAACTTGGACTGTCATCCCTCAGGGCTTTAGGGACAATCCATACTTATTTGGACAGTCACTAGCCAAGGATCTATCCACTCTTCAGATCCCCAGAGTCAGTGCCTTACTCCAATATGTTGATGATTTACTTATCTGCAGCCCCATTGTGAACACCTCCAACACAAATATTATCCTGGTGCTTTGGAGCTTGGCCTCCTGGGGCTATAAGGTCTCCCCTTCAAAAGCCCAAATTTCCTCTCAGAAATTTCCTTTTCTTCCTCTCAGAAGGTTCAATCCTAGGATTAATGTTAACCTGCTAATATTATTAATATTAGGAGCCTCTGTGACCACCATAAGGGTCTCATTTTAGGAGTGTCTGGGTGGCTTAGTTGGTAAAGCATCTGACTCTTGGTTTCAGTTCAGGTCATGCTCTCAGAGTCATAAAATCAAGCCCCACATTGGGCTCCATGCTGGATGTGGAGCCTGCTTGGGATTCTCTCTCTCCCTCCCTCACAAAAACAGAGTCTCATTTTAAATATGAAAAATCCCTCTACAAAACAGCAGCTGGGTTCCTTTTTGGGTATGGCTGGGTTTTGTCAAATATGGATACCCCACTTTGGATTACTAACAAAACCTCTTTATGATGCCCTGAGAGAACCTGAGGAGGAGATTTTGGAATGGGACTCTGGAATGACAAAAGTTTTGGGGCCCTCAAACAGGCACTTACAATGGCCCCAGTTTTAGCCCTTCTAGACTTCCAGAAGCCCTTCTCCTTATATGTGCATGAGAGAAGTGGAGTGGCCTGTGGAATCATGATCCAAATTCTGGGACCTTCCCAACACCTGGTTGCATACCTACTTAAGAATCTAGATTCTGTGGTGCAGGGATGACCTCCCTGCCTCCAAGCACTGGTGTCTGTGCCCCTACTTGTAGAAGAGGCCTTTCAATTAACCTTGGGACAAGGCATGACTGTTTTTACACCCCATCAGTTATTGGACACCCTAAATTCTGCAGCATTTCATTGGATCTCCAATAGTAGAATTACAAAATACCAAACCCTTTTATTAGAAACACCAGAACTAAATATTCAGCCATGTCAGACCTTAAATCCTACCATCTTAATACCAGATCCCACAAAAAATGCCCCCTTGGAACATTCTTGCCCAGAAACCATAGATTTGACTTGAAGTGCCAGACCAGATCTTAAGGATACACCTCTAGAGAACCCAGAGGCTATATGGCTCATGGATGGCAGCAGCTTCATAGTTTAAGGAGTACAGGTCTCTGGGTACACTATTGTTAGCTTAACTGAAGTCATCAAGTCTGGACCTCTGGCAGGTGCCTCAGCACAAAAGGCAGAACTAAATGCTCTTACCTGGCCTTCCAACTTGGGCACAAAAATGAAACTAAACATACACCAATTCTGCTTATGCCTTCCACTTGGCCCATGCCCATGCTGCTATTTGGAGAGAGAGGGGGGCCTCCTCACAGCCCTAAATACCCCAGTTAAACATGTCTCTGAAATAATGCCCTTGCTAGAGGTAGTTACACTTCTCACTCAAATAGCTATTATTCATTGCAAGGTCCATCTAAAGGATAATGACTCAGTCTCTGTTGGAGACAGTAGAGCTGTCATGTTAGCAAAGGAGACCACCAGCCTGCCCCTTCAGCCACTCTGTTTCCCAATCTAAATCCCTTTTCCCCACAATATACTTAGGAAGAAACCCAAAGGGCATTGAAAAAGGGCTTTGCCCATACTTCAAAGGGTTTGCGGCAAGGCCCCAATAATAAACTGTTACTCTCAGGAATGTTACAATGGAAATTTCTTAGTAACTTACATCAAGGCTAAGGCCCCTCAAGGCCTAGTAGGACCTTTTCTTTGGCAAGGACATCCCCCAAACCCTGCAGGCTATCTCTCAGGTATGTTCTGCCTATCTTTGCCTCAACACAAAGGGAGTCCATAAACCTCCCCCACTTCTTCAACCTATCCAAAATGAAGGACTCTACCAAGGGAGAGCTGGCAGATACATTTTATGCACATGCCTCCCTGCAAGGGGCTCTGGTTTCAGTCTTTGTAGACAAAAATGTCTTCAGGCATACAGTATGTTATATACCTATGGCAAACTCTCTGTCTAGAATGACCACCACCAAAACTATTACAGTCCAAAACCTGATCTCTCTTTCTCAGGTAACATGTATTCAAAACTTACATCCAGGAATGGTGTACACTTAAGACACTTTCGCAGGACAAAAAAACACTCAAACCTGTCTGGATTGGGCCCTATCAAGTTCTCCTGACCATTCCAACAGAAGTAAAACTTCATGGCCTCTCCCGTGGATCCACCTTTCCAAAATCAAGACCACTCTGGCTCCTGATAAGGAGCCCTCTGCCAAGTACAACTGCCAGCCAGTTGGAGATCTACATTTGTTACTCAAAAGAGACTCAAATGATATATACCCAGAGGCCCAGAGGCCCATGGGTCTGCCTCATTACCAATCCCCATTCTCTCACATTCATTCTATGATGTTATCTTTAAAAAACTCCCTAAATACTTTCCTCCCCAAACTCTCATGGTTTCTCCTTCCCAATTCCAAGACTTCATTATTGACATTTTCCTTCAGAGTGACCTCTCAGAATTTACTTGGTCAAAAATCATAATTACTTGAAACTCTTCCCCCTTTGATGTCCTGCTCTCACAATTCAATCATCACCCCTTTTTGAGTTAATCTTTGTCTTTCTCATCATAACCTTCTTTTGGCTTCCTCCTTCTGGGACCATACAACACAGGATGGTTTTCCTGGGAAGAAACTTGATCATGGCTATCCTGGTTTCTTCCCTTCTTAGGACCCCTCAATATTCATAGCCCTAATTATTGGCCCCCCTCTCTTTAATCGCTTTGTTAAATTTGTCTCTTCTAAAAATCTAACAATTCCATATGGGAATAATGGTTCAACAAGGATTCCAGCCCATACCATCAGAGGGTCCCCTCCCCCTAAATCCCATGAACTTGGGCACTAAGGAATTTCACTCAAATCGCTTATCAGCATGTTAATATAATACTGTGTTCTGGCCTATAACTGCACAGAAACCCTAATGGACTGACAAGTTTAGGTAGGGACACCTCTACACCCCTCATTCAGCAGGAAGAAGCTACTGAAGATGAGACCTCTGCCCAAATACCAAAGATTTGTCATTGTCAATCTGACAGGGGAGAATGTAGAGGCCATCAACCAGAACAATGAAAACCTGAGTAAGGTAGAAGGGCCCACAGTGACCCCTAACCCCCTGGCTGAAGACAAACAGGCCCATTAGGTGACCCACCTCAAAATATCCCTAAGCCCTAGTTAATCAATGGCTTACTTACACCAGGGCAAAGGTACCAAAAAAGGAAAATTCCATATGCCCCCATACCTCCTCACCTTCCCCCTTAACTGCAGCCCCCACCATTGTCTTGTGGCAGAGAGTCTGTCTTTTGCAGTCTTGCCCGCTGCTCCCTTGCAGTGTATTCAATAAACTTCTATCTCCTTTGTTCTGCTTCTGGCGAATTCTTTTACCACCTATGCTGATGGCCTCTACTTGATCTGGGTGACCCACAAAAAATATATAATTTGAGGTGTCAGATTATTTAGCACTTTAGAGATGTCATTCTACTACCAGTTTGCTTGTTTGAATTTAGATGTCATGGTTTTTATTGCTCCATTGAACAACATCACACACTTTTTTCTCTTGCTGTTTTAATGTTTCCTTATCTTTGATTTCAAACAATTTGACTATGAGACCTATAATTCTTGTGTGCATGTGTGTATGTTTTGTGTTATCTGAGTTCTTGAATCTGGAGTTTGAGGTCTTCAATGTGATTTGGAAAATTTCTGTCCATCAATTATTTTTCTAAATATTGCTTCTGTACAGTTATCTGTCTCCTCTATTACAGGGGCTCCATTTAACAGTTTGTTACATGGTTGTTAAAGTAAATATAAACAAAATCATTATTCTAGAAATACAGATTATAATACCTGAAATTAATAATTTTTCTATTGATATAATAACAAAGTGAACATAGTAGAAGACAGTATTAGTAAATTTCAGAATAGATCAAGAACTATGAAGAAAAATCCAGAAAAAGGAATGAGAAAAAGGACTGAGTATAAGATACATATCAAATGCAGTAATAAGCTACTTACACAAGCTATGTTAAATATGAGAAAATACAGAAGTTGAAGTACAATGGTGAAAAGAAAATTATCACTTAGCACAAACCTAGAGATAATTGGGTTTAACTATATTATTAAAAAAAAAGTGGGGGCTTTAAATACAAAAATATTATAAATAATATTTCATGGTGAGTAAAAGTCAATTCAATAACATATAAAAACTTAAACTTTTATACATCTAATAGTACAGTTTAGAAATATATAAAGCAAAAGTTTACAGAATAAAAGGTTTATCTGTCAGATAATCTAATAATTTCATTTACACATTAAAACAATTCGAAAATCAATGTTATATCTATAATTCTTAAAAATAACACAAAATATATTTGCTTTTAGTAGTTTATACATATAAACTTAACTATCTGTGAGTTAAGAGGTATTTACCACTAAGAAAATGGCATATTTTTATTTCCATTTCAGAGGATAGTTACTGCATACAGGGTACAGACATTTAGTTGGTATGTGGTATGGAATTATAGACAACTGAGCTCATTCTTTCCAATACAACTGATTTTCTTTAATAATCACCAACGATTTTCTCACATTTATTGTTGTATACTAATGACAGCAATAGACAGGGTAGAACTTTATAGTAAAAAAAAATATATATATTCTAACATTGAATAAAATACCCACCACTGAAACAACTCAGGAACACATCATGAATGTGCCATTCTGGGTATTACCATAACTAATCAATTTAATAGATGTTACACATGCTTATATTGTTATATTATCATGGATGGATTTTCCATATTTTTATTGAAACCAACATTTATTCTTCTACTTAAGACAAAGTATTCTGTTTTGTTCCTTTTGATCATTTGTTAAGTGTTGGGCAAATTGACATTTGTGTTGTTTCTGTAAAAAGGTGTTTCAAGGTCCAACTCCTCTTATTTTTACCCTTATAATTTTGGTTCCAGTATGATTCATCTTTGGTCAGATTGTTCCAGTTATCTAATATGCCCTATTGTCTTTTTCTCCTCCATCTCATTTCCATTGCCTAGAGAAGCCTATGTGTCCTAAAAGAAAAATCTGTTCTCTTTTTAACTTACATTGTTGCACACAGACCACTATAGTATTTATTCAGGCAAAATAAGTATTATTTATTTACAATAGCTCTTGTTAACTTATTATACCAGTATTTTAGAAGAGATGACTACTTAAAGTTAAAGAAATAGAAACTGTATCATATTGCCTTGGCATAAAGCCGAAGCTAAAAGATTTGATGAATTAATGTGTGGAATTATAAGTGGATGAATGTTTTCAAAAGATAGAAATGGTAATTGAGAGCATTTAAAAGAAAGAGAGACAAAAACAAAGTAAAATTTTACATTTTTAATAATGAAATTCGTAGATTACATAGACTCTCACAGTGACTATTATTAAGAATTATAATTATATAAATGTGCAAAATAATGTCTAAAAACTTGTTATATTTATTTATTATTTTACTTTAGATGTAAACTTTTTTTTAAAATTATATGAGCCAGCCAATTTCTAGAGGTTCTCTTTTTGTTGAGATTAACAGTGATCTTCACAAGAAAAGGACTCAAGTTTATTGCTTCTGGCTCTGTTCCCATGAAAATAATGTCCTCAATAAGGATAGCTAAATTTTTCACTCTTCTCTATTTCTCCTCTCTATTATTTCACTATATTGCTTTATTGTCTTTTGTGATTAAAGGAAAATAAAACCAAACCTTTGTTTCCAAATTAACCATAAGGTCAGAATTCATTGTCTCAGAAATAAATATATTAGAATTTGAAGAAATGATGTAGTAGAAGTTTGCTTCTGGGTATAGGCTTTGTGGGTCACTTAATATTTTAATTTAACTTTGTATTAGCTTCTTAACCCAACACCTTGCTTTAAATTCATTTTTTCTCAGATGCTACACAAAGTTCAGAAACATTTAGCTAATGCCTCATTGATATAAGATTTCACATAAACCCTTGAAATGTATTCAAGTGCTTATTATAACAAGAACAAAAAGTGCAGCTATTCATTGTAGTGCTGATTTATCAGGTTTCACTTATGAGAAGTACAAAACTTAATTTCCTAAAGAATTATTAGACACACATTCATGTCATTTTATTATTTTTGATGTTTTTGTTATTTTTAATGGTAGGTCCTTATTAACAGAATTAAAGAATTCTTTAGTGTGTATGAAAACCTAGAGATAAATCTTTTTCAATAGATTATTACTATGCTTTTGGCAATAGTTAAAAGAATATCATCTATATTGCTTTTGGTAAAAATTTCTTCTACTAAAGATTTATAAAATATACTGATTCAGGTAATACTGTTTTTGACACTCAACATCTTTCAAACTTCTCTTAAAACAATAATATCCAGGATTTTCTTTGGATAACTGTTATGTTGAGTCAGTAGTCTAGCCTCAGGGATGTGATTTAATTGGTATTTATGCCACCCCCCTCCCCAGAAGTGGTCATTAAAGGTTTAATCTAAAAAGCTTATTTCATGATCTTAATAAAAAAAAAAAAAAAGATTTGTTAAAAAAATGGGGGTAGAATCTACTTCTAGCCAATGAAAAATTACATTTTCTTTTTTTTTAAAGATTTTATTTATTTATTTGAGAGAGAGAATGAGATAGAGAGAGAGCATGAGACGGGGGAGGGTCAGAGGGAGAAGCAGACCCCATGCCGAGCAAGGAGCCCGATATGGGACTTGATCCCGGGACTCCAGGATCATGACCTGAGCCGAAGGCAGTCACTTAACCAACTGAGCCACCCAGGCGCCCAGAAAATTACATTTTCTATGGATTTTAGCAAAGCAAGTTTCCTTGTCTTTTTCTTAGTTATTATAATGAGGGACTCTCATTCATCTTTCAGACTTGATTGTTGAAAGCATAAAGTCTAAAAGTGAAATAAGGGTTCTTACTAGCTCCATTTTTATGGGAAGTAGCTAAAGTATAGAGAAGTTACTTATTTTAGTCAGGATCACACAGCTAGCAAATGTCAGAAGTAAGATAGGAAGCCAAGCAGTCCAAGGCTAGAGACCACTCATAGTTGAGACACTATGTTGATATTTGTTAGTACTTTGTGAACCAGAAACTGCTAAACATTTTACAGACATTGTCACATTTGGTCTCACTTATTACAATCTTCTAAGGTGAATGTTTATCACTCCCAATTTACAGATGAGGAAAATGAGGATCAATGAGGTTTGGGAAATACTGACTTAAATGTTGGGGCATTTAAGGACATGTGTTGTAAAAATCCCACCTGTTGTAAATATGCTTTGCAGGGGTTCATACACCTTGCTATGTGTACCAGAGATGATTGCTGCTGCTATACACAAATCATTCGAGGCTTCCTCCAGCCCTTGACTTGGATGTCATTCTCCTAATATGAGTCACTGCCTCTGTGGAATCCTCTTAAAAACTCCAAAATTTATGTGTACTTCAAAATGTGGCCCATTTACATATATTCCAGAACATCACTTATGTATGCACATATGTAGGTCCACCTGTCATACATACATGTACACATATATGCACACACATACACACACACAAATCACACAAATGCAATTACACACATAAGAGGCACACACGCACACACTCTGAAAATGTATGTATTTGCAACCAAAAAGAAAGAGCTGGTGAATGGATGTAGAGATATACATTTATGGTGACTGGAGAAGGCAGAGCAGAAATGAAGAGTATCCTCATTCTTGATGGAAATATTTGAAATGATGGACCAAGCCCTACTTGAGCTAGCTTTACCTCTGGACTTTTCAGTATAAGACACAAAACTTCTTCTTACTATCTAAAAGACAATGAAGTGGATTTTTGTGTCAAAGTAATAAGCCTCCTAAAAGACAGATTGATACTCAGCTTTTTGCTTTTTAGAAAGACTAGTGATAACAATAGTGTTATTTACATGAATAAATAATGCAAGAGATGGAATCATAGGTAACAATAATTTGGCAACTATATGCCAAAAATTAGGCAATCTGGAAGAAATGAATATATTCCTAGAGACATATAAACTACCAAAACTGAACCAGGAAGAAATAGAAAACCTGAACAAACCCATAACCAGCAAGGAAATTGAAGCAGTAATCAAAAATCTCCCAACAAACAAGAGCCCAGGGCCAGATGGCTTCCTAGGGGAATTCTACCAAACATTTAAAGAATTAATACCTATTCTTCTGAAGCTGTTTAAAAAAATAGAAATGAAAGGAAAACATACAAATGCTTTCTATGATGTCAGCATTACCTTGATCCCAAAACCAGACAAAGACAACACCAAAAAGGAGAATTAGAGACCAATATCCCTGATGAACATGGATGCCAAAATTTTTACCCTAATACTAGCCAATATAATCCAACAGTACATTCAAAGGATTATTCACCATAGCCAAGTGGGATTTATTCCTGGACTGTGAGTTTGGTTCAACGTCTGCAAATCAAATATATATGATATATTGCATAAATAAAAGAAAGGACAAGAACCATATTATCTTCTCAAGAGATGCAGAAAAAGCATGTGACAAAATACAGCATTCTTTCTTTAAAAAAAATAAAAACATTATTTATTTATTTATTTGACAGAGAGAGAGAGAGAGAGAGCACAAGCAAGGGGAGAGGCAGAGGGAGAGGGAGAAGCAGACTCCCCAACAAGCAGGGAGCCCAATGCGGGGCTCAATCCCTGGACCCTGGGATCATGACCTGAGCTGAAGGCAGGCGGTTAAACAACTGAGCCACCCAGGCGCCCCTACAGCATTCTTTCTTGATTAAAACTCTTCACAGTGTGGGATAAAGTGTACGTACCTCAATATCATAATAAGCCATCTATGAAAAACCCACTGTGAATATCATTCTCAATGGGGAGAAACTGAGAGCTTTTCCCTTAAGGTCAGGAAGATGACAGGGAATGTCCATTATCACCACTGCTGTTCAACATAGCACTAGAAGTCCTAGCCTCAGCAATCAGACAAGAAAAAGAAAAAAGACATCCAACTCAGCAAAAAAGCCAAACTCTCCCTCTTTGCAGATGATATGATAGCGTATGTGGAAAACCCAAAAGACTCCACCCCAAAATTGCTAGAACTCATACAGGAATTCAGTAAAGTGGCAGGATATAAAATCAATGCACAGAAATCTGTTGCTTTTCTATACCCCAACAAGACAGAGGAAAGAGAAATTAAGGATTCAATCCCATTTACAATTGTGTGCAAAACCGTAAGATACCTAGGGATAAGCCTCACCAAAGAGGCAAAGGATCTGTGCTCAGAAAAGTATAGAATACTCATGAAAAAAATTGAGGAAGATACAAAGAAATGGAAAAAAAAAAATCCATGCTCTTGGATTGAAAGAACAAATATTGTTAAAATGTTTATGCTACCTAGAGCAATCTACACCTTTAATGCAATCCCTATCAAAATACAATCAACTTTTTTCACAGAACTGGAACAAATAATCCTCAAATTTGTATGGAACCAGAAAAAACCCTGAATAGCCAAAGGAATGCTGAAAAAGAAAACCAAAGCTGGTGGCATCACAATTCTGGACTTCAAGCTCTATTACAAAGCTGTAATCATCAAGACAGCATGGTACTGGCACAAAAACAGATCAATGGAACAGAATAGAGAGCCCAGAAATTGACCCTCAACTCTATGGTCAATTAATCTTCGACAAAGCAGGAAAGAATATCCTGTGGAAAAAAGACAGTCTCTTCAACCAGTGGTGTTGGGAAAATTGGACATCCACATGTAGAAGCATGAAACTGGACTATTTCCTTATACCATACACAAAAATAGACTCAAAATGGATGAAAGAACTAAATGTGAGACAGGAATCCATCAAAATCTTAGAGAAGAACAAAAGCAGCCATCTCTTAGACCTCAGACCACAGCAATTTCTTGCTAGGCATGTCTCTAAAGGCAAGGGAAATAAAAGCAAAAAGGAACTATTGGGACTTCATCAAGATAAAAAGCTTTTGCATAGCAAAGGAAACAGTTGACAAAACCAAAGGGCAACTGACAGAATGGGAGAAGATATTTGCAAAAGACATATCAGATAAGGGCTAATATCCAAAATCTATAAAGAACTTATCAAACTCAACACCCAATGAACAAATAATCCAATCAAGAAATGGGAAGAAGACATGAACAGACATTTTTCCAAAGAAGATATCCAAATGGCCTACAGACACATAAAAAAATGCTCAAGATCACTTGGCATCAGGGAAATCCAAATCAAAACCTCAATGAGATACCACCTCACACCAGTCAGAATGGCTAAAATTAACAACTCAAGAAAAAACTGATGTTGGTTTGGATGTGGAGAAAGGGGAACCCTCCTACACTGTTGGTGGCAATGCAAGCTGGTGCAACCACTCTGGAAAACAGTGTGGAGGTTCCTCAAAAAGTTGAACATAGAGCTACCCTATAATCCAGCAATTGCACTACTTGATATTTACCCCAAAGATACAAATGAGGTAATCCAAAGGGACACATGCACCCCGATGTTTAAAGCAGCAATGTCCACAAGAACCAAACTATGGAAAGAGCCCAGATGTCCATTGACAGATGAATTGATAATGAATATGTGGTTTATATATACAATGGGATATTACACAGCCATCAAAAAAAAAAAAAAGAAATCTTGCCATTTGCAATGACATGGATGGAACTAGAAGGTATTATGCTAAGCGAAGTAAGTCAATCAGAGAAAGACAATTATCATATGATATCACTCATATTTAGAATTTAAGAAACAAGGCAGAGGATCATAGGGGAAGAGAGGAAAAAATGAAACAAGACAAAACCAAAGAGAGAGACAAACCATAAGAGACTCTTGATCATAGGAAACAAATTGAGGGTTGTGGGAGGGGAGGGAGATGGAGGGATGGGGTAGCTGGGTGATGGACATTGGGGAGGGTATGTGTTATAATGAGCCCTGGGTATTATATAAGACTGATGAATCACAGACCTGTACCCCTGAAACAAATAATACATTATATGTTAATTAATTGAATTTAAATTTAAAAAATAAAAATACATAAAAGAATAATTTAGAAATTGGAAAAAAAAAAGAAACATACATATATAGGTATAGATCTCCCATTGGTTGTATTTCTGGGAGAACCCAGACTAATGCATTATTTATTATGGCCCAAAGCCAACAGATGTATTGATAAATTCTTATGGGTGAATGTAGACACATGAGCCAACATATTCCTGATTGTGACTTGCAAGACACCTAATCAAAGGAGAGTGTACCATCTGTACTGGGTTCCAATCTGATAAGGTTCCTATCTATTCTGAGAAATGGGTATAGAATAGTTATGTACTAGTCTGCAGGAGTAAGTAGGTACACATGGCTGCAACAATTTGGCATACACTAGGGACTCAGGGAAGGGTTTTGCAAAGACTCCTAAGCTAAATGTAATATAATGGGTATGTTTGGGCCTCAGCTTTGGCCTGAGCAGGGTTCCAAGGGAGGCAGTTATGTCCATGTCAGTCACCTAGATAACAAATCTGAACTTCCTTCACTGTGAATACAGAGAGTAATTTAGACCTATACTAGAATAAGAAACATGGAATTGCAGACTCAAAAACTCTGATTTGAAGATTAAAGTTAGGACTTAGATAAACATAATGCCTCTTCTGTAATAGTTTAACTCAGAAGAATATCCTTGTTCTGTTTTTCTGTATATCTTCAGATTGGACCAAAGATCTAGATTAACTGATGGTATATAAAAAAGGCACATTTTTTTTTCTAAAAAGACTACATAATATGGCTGTAATACATTTGATGTGTTAAACATATTCTATATTTGCAAGTATCCAAAATAGTAACCACTAGTCACATATGACTACTGAGCAATTGAAAAGTGACTACTTAAGGCTGAAAAGCTGATTTTTAAGTTTTATTTATTTAAAAATACACTTATTTATATTTTATATATTTAACTTAATTTAAATTTTGTTACTAGCCTTGTGGCTAGCCACTAGAAGTTCTAAGTACCTACTGCATGGAATATCTCTAAATATTGAAGTTCTATTTAATTTCTGCATTATCTGTATCTCACCATTTCACAATTTTATTTTCATTTTTCTTTTCTTTTCTGATTAGAGAGTCTAATAATCTTTCTTATGTTTTATTTATAATTAATAGATAATTTAGTAATATATTATGGCATTGATTATAATATTTTGTTTTATAATGTCATTTTATTATTTTGTAGCATTCATTTCAGATCATTTAATGCACCATAGGTCATGATAAGTTCAATTTTTGTTCTGAAAAAAAAAATGGAGAGCTATTAAGTAGTTGATCAGCAGGTAATTATGTAACCGCATGTTGTATTAGAAATGTCAGTTTGGCATTATACTATTGGACTAGGATATGGATATAGTCAGGAAAGCAGTTAGAAAACTATGTATAAATATATATATTGTTATATAAATACAAGAATACTTACATATTATATATTTATATACAGTTGCAAGAATATTAGAAAATTGTATATAAATATAAAAATAGAGAGAGAAACACAGATAGTAAGAGAGAGCTTGGCTCACATGATTATGGAGGATGAAAAGTCCAAGATTTGCACTTGGCAAACTGGAGATCCAGGAGACCCAGTGGTATAGCTCTAATCCAAGGCTGAAGGTACAAAAGCCAGGACAGCTGATGGTGTTAGTTGTGATCCAAGACCAAAGACCTGAGACCCAAGATTACCAATGGTGTAAGCTTCAGTCAGGTTCTGAAAGTAGGTGAAGACCAATGTCCCAGCTCAAAGACATTTAGACAAAGACAGCAAATTCCAGCTTGCTTAGCCTTTTTCTTATTTTTCAGACCTCCAAAGGATTGGTTGGGGCCCGCTCACACAGGGAGACCAATCTGCTTTACTCAGTCTACTGATTCAAATAACCTCTTTTAGAAATTATCACAGACATATTCAGAATAATGTTTAACCCGATATCTGGACAACTTGTGCCCCAGTCAAGTTAACACATAAAATTAACCATCACAACCAGTAACACCATCACCATCACAAATGACATTTATTATAAATGCATCAACAACACTAAAGTAAACTCACTGTAGCCAGGCCTATAATTCTGAATTTCTGAGCAGAAAAATATACTGGTCAGTGAAAGTAAAATGCAGTTTTCCTCCAGCGTAATCCCCCTTACTCTAGACTTTATTCACTCAGAAAGGGGAGATTTATCTTTCATTATTTACTGAAGACTTTTGCTGCCAACCTGTAATAGTTTTGCTTCTCATTTCGGCATTAATTTCTCTTTAGCATCTCCTTTCCCATGCTCTTTACCTCATGATTTCTTGAATCATGGGTTTGAAGTCCATCTTACTATGGGCACTACTTTATAATACATACCTTTAGAGATTATTGCCTCAACTAGACATTTCAGAGACCCCAAAGAGACCCAATCAGGTAGCAAGGATACAAGCCAGAAACATGGTAGGCCAGAAAGCAACATCTGGTGCATCTTTAAATGAGAGTCCCCATTTCAGTCAACATAGCAGACCAGGCTCTATTTTCTTGTTCCCATCCACATACTCACATGCTAGATAAGAATTCAGATATCAAGGAATTATATCACAAGGCTGAGTATAAAAGCCACCCTGATTAGAGGCCACACATTTTTTAAATAAAACCATCTCTGGTAACAGCCAAAGGACATAAATTCTATGGTCCCAACAGGGGTCCCAATTACAAGAACCACCAGACTCAGGGAACCCAAAGCTTTGACTTAACATAGTACTGGATGGTATAGCTAAGGGACATAGGAAAGAAAAAGTACAGAAGAGTTTTATTATTTTTGTAAGAAGGAAATAAGATTCTTATTATGTGTAGGAAAAGTTATTATCATTTCATGAAAAATCAATAGTCCATTAAAACTAATTAGCGTAGATCTCTGAGTATGAGGGCAACTTCGAACCATCAATAGCATTTATCTCCACCAGCAATAATCTACCCCCCACCACTCCATTCACCATGCTACGCACTTGCCAGCATATACAGTCATATGTTGTTACTAACTCTATTTTCCCACCTAAATTAACCCTTTCACTTGTGCTCTCTAGGTTCCAAACCTTTTGCCTACAAGAGGTCACTACTTCTGCAGGTTTTCTCTTTTTTTCTAATTAAACTTTCTCTAATAGCTTAGCTATAGCTTTCCCAATAGCATCCAAATATTTCTCCCAGGGTGAATAAAGTATTTTTACCTTCCTCCTCAGAAGATATCCATCTTTTCATTTCTCTTTAGAGAAAACAAAACAAATAAAAAACAACATAAACTAAATTTTCCTAAAAACTGAAACTCAGCAAGCCTCTTTTTATATAGGATGTGAAATTTTGTTACATATATCAAGAATCTTGTTTGTTTAATATTTAAAGAATAGGACATTTATCATTCTTTATATTAGCTATGCAACTCTTATGTTTGCTAGGATTCAGGATGACCATTCTATATTTACCAAATTCTCTGATTTTTTAGTTTTTTTTGCTATCACACATGTTGTTTTCTGTTTCTCTATTTTATTATTTGTTATTCATTTATATTATGATTCTCTATGTTATTAGTTATTAATTTATATTCATTTATATTTATATTTATATTATTATTCATTTATATTCATTTATATTTATATTTGAAACTAAGCTTCAGAGAAGTTAAGTAACTTACTTATTGTTACCCAATTTGAAAGTAAAACATATTGTATGTAATTATATTTATATATATATTACATATATATAAGTTATTTATTAGTTATTCATTTATATATGTAATGAATATATATTCATTATAATTATTATATTCATTTATATATTATTAGTTACTCATTTATATTTATATTCATTTATATTATATTAGTTATTCATATATATTCAGTATGCTCTGTTTTTTCAGAACACCAGGGACATAAATGTAGATATATTTTCCTTCTTCCATATCTATAATTGTATCATTTAGGATATGCTTGTTTATGCTGTAGTAATAATGAAGCTCAAAAATTCCAAGAGCTTAAAAATCAAGTAAAATTTACTCACTGCATATCATCAGTGGGTTCTACTATCATAGAATTGTAAGAGTCCTATCTGATAGAGATGTCAGTCATAATGGCAGGGGAAAAAGTTGACATGGCATACCATACCTGAGTATACAAAAGTATTACTTTGGTTCACATTTCTTTGACCATAGTAAGTAACAGGTCCATGTCTGAGTTGTGGTTGCAGAAAAATAAAGCCTACTATTTGCAAAGAGTGAGAGTGACAATGATCTTACACATGTTCATGGAAAAACCGTAATCATCCTTTTTGATCTTATAAAGTATCTAATTATTTTCATTTGTTCTGATCAGTTCTTTAAGTTCTCCATGGGCTCTTACTATATTTTTTTCTTATCAGAGTCTAGTCTGCTCTGTGCTGTCTTCTTAAGCTTTTATTTCTCTTATAAAATGTTTCTCTCCAATTTTTTTAGCTCTACCAGCTCATACTTCATTTTAGCATATCTTTTCTGGGCTGTTATATCTATACTTTGAGCTCATGAAGAGGTTTTGTACTAGTTTTGTAAATATGGTCTCAATGGTTTTTATTCTCCTCCCTTTAAGAGGTGGACTCTTGGGTGACTGGCTGGCTCAGTCATTGGAGAATGTGACTCTTGATCTCAGGGTGGTGAGTTCAAGCCCTACTTTGGGTGTACAGCTTACTTTAAAAAAAAAAAAAAAGAGGTGGACTCTAATTCCTTTTGATTGTAGGCTGAACTTAGTGATTTGCTTTTAATAAGTGGAAGTGACAGTAGGCAACTTCAAGACTAGGTCATAACAAGGCACTGTGACTTTTGTTTTCTTCTCTCTCTGTTTCATCACTCACTCTTGGGGAAGCAAGCTGCCATGATATTAATAGCTCTGTGGAGAGGCTCACATGGCAAAGAGATACCCTGACATCCTCCACATGAATGAACAGGGAGGTGGGTCCTTCAGCTGCTGTCAAGCCTTCAGATGACTGCACTGCTAGCAGAGGTATTAATGACAACCTCATGAGAGACCCTGAACAGAACTATCCAGCTAAGGGGCTCTGACCCACAAATACTGTGAGATATAAATGTTGTTGTTTGAAGCTACTAAGTTTTCATTAATTTCTTAAGTTGCAAAAATATTTAATACAGATTATCTCACTATTTTTTTAATTCACACGGAAATCTTGTTAACAATTTTCGCCAGCTACATGACAACATTTATAGAATTTACTTTTTGTTTTGTCTTTAGTTTTCCCCATATATTTGCTTCTTTCTAAAATTTTTATTTATTTTTTTAATTAATAAGTGATTTTGAGTGAGGCTGATTCTTACTTGACCATGTTGTTCATTCCAGAAGTAATTATCTCTGGTTCACAATGAGTTTTGTGCGAATCTAAGTTATTTTGATTTTTCTGCTCTATAAAGATTAAAAACTTCAATCTTCTCAAAATATGGAATCTTTCCTTTTCAACATGCTTTCATAACATATTGCATGACTGTGTGTATTCTACTTCTTTGATGTATTAAATTATTAATCAAATTTTTTGAACAATATTTTGGTGTTTCTAACTTTTTTCTATTATAAACAATCATGCAATGACTATCCTTTTAAATATTTAGTTGTTTTATAGAGGATATACTGATTCGGAATGCCTTTCTTTAGCAGTAACTCACCTACTCATTACTAGCTATCAAGATTATATGTCTTCATGATTCTTTGCTCAACCCTGTTTTCAAAACAAATTTAAGAGGAGCATCCATTGTCACACTGTGTATACATTCTTGTTATAAAGGAGTAGTACCTTTTCTGAAGAACTATCTTCATCTGAGGTCAGCACTACTATCATCTTTTCTAAATATCTTTTCTCCCCTCTGACTATCACTGCATGTAGCAGCCTTTCCTGTCCCTATTTGGGGTTATAGAGGCTCTTATTTCTGTGGAAACTGGCAATTGCTTTTCTGGTTCTATTTCTCTTTGTTGTTGAGGCATGATTTCTGAGCATAAAAAAATCAATTCTATTTTATCTCTGATATATTAAAACTAGAAGGTTTCCAGCTTCAACAAATTCCTTATGAACATAGTAAGATATGAAGCGCCAATAACCAAATACACTTAGGTAATTAATCATTTTAATCAGAAGTCTCTTTTCCTTATTTATTTCCATCTAAAATAAAAATCGACTAAAGTTCTATTTCACAATGAAAGAATAGTCAGTTCTTAATTTAACAATGAATAATGAGTTTGAGAAAGCTTGGACAAAATATTTTTGTTCCTTCATTATTCTCATCTCAAGACTAGGCAAATTGTAGAGTTGTGCACTAGGAAAAAACATTCTATAACTTCAATCTCTCTCTCTCTCTCTCACTCTCCTCTCTCTCTTATTTCCAACACAAAATAAAACTTTAATATTTTGGAAAATAAATATACCAGAAATTTGTTAATTATTGCTATTATGTGATTTGATTCTCATTAGTACATATAGGGATTGTCAAAAGTGACAACTACTTCTCAAATGTGTCAGAATACAATTACTGGTAATAAAAATAGCACATACATTTTTCGTATTAGCCATGTGCTAACCTCAATTCTAAATGTTTTACATATATTAGCATTCAGTTTTTGCAGTCACCTTATGTGATGTGTATAAATCCTATCACTATTATACAGATTAAGAATATGATGCATAGTGAGTAACTTAGCTGAAGTCACATAGCTAATGACTGGCAGAGCTGGAATCAAGCTAGGCAATCTAATTCCAAAATTCATGCTTTCAAACAGTGCTTTCTATTCTCTCTAAGCACCATGCTAAATGCTTTAAAGGAAACATGGGCCCTCATCAGTCACACCAGAACTGTGTTTTACAGATAAGGAAACTAAGCTTCAGAGAAGTTAAGTAACTTATTTATTGTTACCCAATTTGAAAGTAAAACATTTTATATTCCAACCAAATCTCATGTTCTGTTGTTTTTATTGGCTATAGATAGAATGATGCCAATACCTATTTCATAAATGGATTATTTGAATATTTGGAGGCAGCTTACCCACATTTCAGGGATAGTTTATATTTTTGATTAGCTGACCGAGGTTTTTGCTTTTATGGAGAACAGAGAAAGGACTATATTATCCTATTCAAATAAGTGTATTTAATTAATGATGAAACCAACATACATTAAAGATTTTAACATTTGTATATACACTCCATTGCCATATATATCTTTTAACATCTCTAATATATTTGCCTTGTGAATCTGAGAACAAATAAATACTGATAATTTTATTTAGAAGATTATATCCTTTTCTTGATCCTTAAAATAGTCCCTTTGATAAAAAAAAATATATATATATCTTTTGTAATATTGAGCATACTTACTCAATAGTAAAATTAAGGTTGCTTATTCTGTCCCTAAGAATTTTTTAGGTATTAAGAGAGAGACTAAACCACCTTTTAAAAGAGAAAAAAAGGCAAAATTGCCATATTCACTTTATATGAGAAAGTTTGTAGCAATAATTTTTTTCTGACTTAATAGCTACAGTGACAGGTCCTAAAATATTTTTAGAAAGCCAGCTAAACTTTTTACAGCTATATAAAAACTGGCAACACCTTGGACATCTAAATTAAAAGGCTACTCAGTAGAAGGCTACATAGTCCCTATTTTCCATTCTAGCCAGCCACATAGATTTAATAGATGAAAAAGAGTTTCATGTATCTATTAAAAAAAAAAAAAAAGCAGTTGGTTAATCACTAGGATTCCCCTTAGGTAGATGATACCAAAATATCATCTTTGCTAAGGTTTTGAAATAAAAACACATTAAACAAAAATAATATTATTTGTTCTTCAAGTTAATATGACTTGATTTAAATGTAAACAATAATTGTGATTTCTAAAGAATATTTTTAGGAAGTAAAAACTACAGTGATCATACTTTATGAGCCATATTTTTACTGAAACTTGTAGTTTTACTACTGTTATAGTCTTTTCTTTAAAAAGATAATTAGGTGTCAATACACAGCATTACATCATGGAAATAAAAATGATGGGTTTCATAAGTTTTTCTCAATAAAAGAAGTTTTTACATCTGTGCACAATGTTTTATAATTATTTTTTATATTTAACATTTTTAATCTGGTTTGATATTCATGAGACAAATGAATTTTATCTTATTTTCAAAGAAAATCTTATCTCAGATTAAGTTTTAGCCTCTAATATGATGCTACTCTGTACTTATTTTAATTTCATGGATATATGATTCAGGCAGTAGTGGAGAAAGTAGTTCCCATCTATGCAAAAATAGTTTGGTAGAAAATGAATAGAAAAAGGAAGGGGGAGTTCTTAGTATTAATGAGCCCACATTTTTTTCCCATGGATGCAAGGATATAATTCTTTGGCCAGATGATCTGCCAGATGATTGTTATATCTGTTGGTACTTCGGAATTCGACCTGTTAATGAGATACTCCTTCCAACTAATCACTGTCACTGAGAATGGCGTATTACCAAAAGTGTGATTCAAGTCATAGCTGGAAAAGATTAATGTATAGTGACAACAGGGAACACTAGGGGACTTTGGAGATAGAGAAGGTTAATTGGAAATGCTGAAATTAATGTTCATTAATTTAATAAACTGAAGTGCCTTTCATTGTTAAGAATAGATTGCATTACTTTCTTCCACCTAATAATATCTGTTATTCATTTGAGAAGATTCATTTGAGATAAGGAAATGAATGGAAATACAGAACTTTAAAAGAAAGTGAAAGAAAAAGAATATACAAAGAAGTAACTTTTGAACTTTTTTCTAATTCAAGAATAAATAATTCATATCTATTTGATAACTAATACCTGGAGCCCATCACTTTTGCTTTATAAATTGCATTTTTAAAGTCTAATTATATTACAGTGTCAAATACATAACAGTGATTAGCAATAAATTGCACATTCCCAAAATATGTTCTATAAAATGCTTTTCATACAAATACCTGTGGTCATATAAATTTGGAAAACACCAAAGCAATATCTTTCTTATACAGATTCACAATGCTCATTAACATTCACATAAATTATATTTAATGCATAATTTTTCAACCTTTCATCATTGAATATATTTCCAATTAATACCTATTAAGAGATGATGAAAATACAATTTGACAAAAGCTGGCCTTAGATCATTTAAACTAAATCAAATATTTCTATCTTATTCTTTTTAGATAAATCTCTTCAGAGAAAAGTAGAGGTTATTAAAAAAAACTTTTAAAACTATAATATGGGCGCCTGGGTGGCTCAGTTGGTTAAGTGACTGCCTTCGGCTCAGGTCATGATCCTGGAGTCCCAGGATCGAGTCCCGCATCGGGCTCCCTGCTCGGCAGGGAGTCTGCTTCTCCCTCTGACCCTCCTCCCTCTCATGCTCTCTGTCTCTCATTCTCTCTCTCTCAAATAAATAAATAAAATCTTAAAAAACAAAACAAAACTATAATACTTTGTTTCATTCCAAAATAATTTAAAAAACACATAAGAAGTTTAAATTTGCAACATGAAAACTTTGTATAGGTTATGCATGTCTTGTTTCCATTTCAATCAAATTAAAAGAGAGATGGAAAAAAGTCTTATTAATTCATCAAGTTATAAAAAATATCTAATTCATATTCAAAATCAAGACCAGGTAATTAAATTTTTAGTTTATTTTGTTTTTAATTTATCATTTGACATTCATTGTCCAATGCCTTTAAATTTACTCTCTGTCTCTAGAAATTCAGATGATAGTGGGTCAGCACAAGACAAAAGATTCATGTCAAGGCCAACTGAGGCCTATTTTCAGCAATTCCACTGTTATAAACATATTTTTCTGTCTTTCCTTATAATAACTTTGAAGTTTAGATTTTGAGTCAGGAGTCTAAAATGAGAAAATAATTTAAGTTTCCCCAAAATATCTCAATCTCACTTGAAGAATCCATCTTCATGCCACATCTGTGAAATTTTACAATACACTATGTGCCTATTTCTTTACTCTCTAAAGTCTCATTTTTATGTTCTGTTCATTTGCCTATTCCTTTCACAATGCACACATATTGTGACATCTGAATAAGAAACTCTCATATCTCTGTTTTTAAATTCCAAAATTGTTATTTTATTCTTGGAAATATTTTTTATATCAATCTTAGGATCAACTTGGAAAGCTTCAAAAATACTCCGTTTGGATTTTGATTGAAATATCATTGCATTTATTAATTTAGGCAAAACTTACAACTTAACAGCACTGAAGTATTCAGAGTTGAAAGGATCCATAGACATGACAGCAATCCTTTTTATTAAAACCTTCTTTATATCCTTCCGTAGTTCTATAATTCTTCACAGAGATTCAGTTAATTCTGAGTTTCTTAAGGTTTAGGTTGCTATATAAATGGACTGTACTTTCTGATTATATACCCCTTGTTTATTTCTGATATTAATTTTTTTTCTGTATTTGATCTTTTATCTATTTGGATTAATAAATTATGACATAATAACTTGTTAATTGGTAAATAATTAGGTATCAAAAATCAATCTTTACAAACTCTCTTCTTTCTAATATTTAATCTCTTTATTATTTTTCCTTATCTTATTGTTTTGAATATGTTCTCGCATATGTTATTGAAGCTCAGAGATAAAATCAAGTATCCTTATTCTGGTTCAGTTTCCATAGCCACCAGTGTAGGGTGGCATCACACTAAACATGATGTGTGCTTTAGATTTGGACTATTTAATATTTAACATGGTGAGAAATATCTGCTTCCTATTCTTCTTTCCCTTAAATTTTCAGTAGCAATAGAAGCTTCATAATATCAACTGCTCTTTGTTATGAAATGCATTGTTTTTTCCCTACTTCAGTCTAGCGTTGAAGTAAATCACATCAGTGCATTTTCTTTTCTTTTTTTTTTTTTTTTAAAGATTTTATTTATTTATTTGAGAGAGAGAGAATGAGAGACAGAGAGCATGAGAGGGAGGAGGGTCAGAGGGAGAAGCAGACTCCCTGCCGAGCAGGGAGCCCGATGCGGGCCTCGATCCTGGGACTCCAGGATCATGACCTGAGCTGAAGGCAGTCGCTTAACCAACTGAGCCACCCAGGCGCCCCATCAGTGCATTTTCTATGTTGAAACATAATTGTGTTCTGAGAAAAGTCCTACCTGTTGAAGGAATTTGGGTTATGTTATATTACCAATTTGAATTTGAGTTTTGTTACCCATATAATGAGATTTGATAGGTGCTTTTATTTTCACTTCTCTAAGTCTTTTTGTATAAATAAGAAATAACCAGTCCTACAAAGTTTGATAAAACTGACCTAATACAGTCTTGTTTCAGAAGTGAGATCTTCAATTTCTTCTCTGCTTGTTGGTATTTGGGTTTTCTATTTTTCCTTAAGTCAACGTGGCATTTAGTGTGTTCCTGGGAAGAGATACATTTCATCTTGATTTTTATATTATCCTAATAGAAATGTTATTTTACAAATAACTTCTTTAGGTGGTTATATTCCTCTTTTTACAAATGTTGATTTGCACCTTTTCTTATTATCTTTATATTTACAGTAGGGCAGTCCATTTTTGGAAGTGTCGACCAACTCTAGTTATTTTGCCTTGTTTTGTTTATTAATCCTCCCTTATTTAGGAGACTTAAAAAATTGAAGTCTACGTATTTCCTCAGTCTTTTTATTTGCTTTTGTTTTTATTGTTTTTTAATAAAGGCTTTTGGGTTATTAATTTTTCTGTGTGTTTCTTTAGATATCACTATAGGTATTTGTTTTTATTTTTTTAAGTTTTTATTTAAATTCCAGTTAGTTAACATACTGTAATATTGTTTTCCTGTGTACAATTTAATGATTCAACAATTATATACTATGACCTGTGCTCATCTAAGTATTTGCTTGTATACCCTCATTTTGGGCAATATTATTTATTACTAACTGGTAGTAATTTATATATTTTTATATGAAAGTTTTTATTTCTTAAATTATTAAGAAAATAATTGTGCATTTAAAGTATAGTCAGTCCTTTTATAAATTTATTTTTCTGCACTTGATTTCATGTTTTCTGAGATTGTCAATTATTTCTTAGATTTTATATCAGTTTTTGAACTACATATCTTGAAATTAAATTGTGAAGAGTATTACTGTTTATTACCAGATGGTATTTTTTCCTTATGGATTTTTTTTATCAATATAAAATAACAGACTTTGTTCCTTTTTGATAATTCAGGTTAATCCTATTTCATTTGATAGCATTATTATTTCAATGGAATTGTTATTTTACCTTTTTCTCTTTCTTCTATTTTCAGACTTGCAGGGGTACTTCTTTGAACAGCACATAGATGAAATAAAAAGTGTGCATGTACTTATATAATAAATATAAAATGTAGCATATACACAAACACATACAGATACTATCAGACTTTCTATGACTTTTAATATGTAAGTTTTACCCAGATATCTTTTGTGGGGCTTTATTCTGCCTACAGTATATGGCTATCTTATATTTAGTGTTTCATTCACCAAATGATGGATCTTCCTTGTGATTATTTTATATGGGTTTTGTTGCATTTCTTAAATTTGAGAGTTAATGTTTTCAATTGGTTTGGAAATTTTTCAGCCAGCATTTCTTCAATTTTTTTCTGACCTACTTCTCCCTCATTTATTGTCTGGAACTCCACCCACATGTTTGTTGGTAAGCTTGCTGTATCCCACAAGCCTTCAGTCTCTGTTAATTTGTCTTCAAATATTGTCTTTCTATTCTTAGGATTGGATCATTTTTACACATCTCACCTTGAGTTTTCTGATTCTTCTCCTGTCCCAAATCTGTAATGGAGGTAAGCTAGTGAATTTCCATTTGGTTCTTCTTCAGTGTGCACTTCTGTATTGAGACTCCCCATTTGTTGAGTCAATGACATCATAATTTTCTTTACTCTTTTAAATATAGATCTCTTTAATTCTCTCTCTTTTTTTAGACTTTATCTATTTATTTTAGAGAGAGAAAATATGAGCAGGGGGAGGGGCAGAAGGAGAGGGAGAGAAAGAATCTCCAAGCAGACTCCCTGCTGAGCACAGAGCCTGGTGCAAGGCTCAATTCCAGGATCCCAATATCATTACCTGAGTTGAAACCAAGCCACCCAACTGACTGAGCCACCCAGGTGCCCCTAGATTTCTTTAATTATTTAACAGACTTATAAAGCAAGATTTATAAAATCTCTATTAGCTAATTTCAACATCAGAGACTTTTATAGTCAAATTCTACTATATATATATATATATTTTTTTTTTTTTTTTCCCCCTGAGTGTGGTCCCAGTTTTCTGTTTTTCCATCCTTTTATTGAAAACTGGACATTTTAGATAATATATTGAAGCAACTTTGTATTTTAAATTGTCTTTATAATTATTATTGTTGTTTTAAGAAACTTGCCTGGACTAAAACTGCAAAACCTATACACTCTAATAAGTATATAGCCTCTGATATATCTGATCTTGTTATTATTAGTGTTGTTTCTTTTCTTTCTTTTTTTTAAACCTAGCTTTGAGGGTTTATTCTGAGCATCACCTTGCTTAGCTGACAGCCCATGATTTGAACTGAAATTTTGCTCAAACTCTTCAAGCCTGAAAGATTTCTATACAGTGCTGATTGATCTGTGTGTGGGTTGAAAAGTTTATTCAAAATTCATCCAGTTCTTAAAATATCCTTTTACTTTCACTGTCCACTGGTCTCTCTAACATTTCCCCTGTTCAGGAGCACAGTTTATCAAACAACAAGGCAGCTAAAGCTACCATAAAAATACTACAAAACTGATGGCTTAGAAAACAGTAAATAATTTTCTCACAGTTCTGGAGACTATAAGTCCAAGACCAAAGTATTAGCCAGTATGGTTTCTCCTGAGACCTCTCTCTGTTTGGCTTGTAGATGGCCACCTTCTCATTGTGTACTCACATGGTTTTCCCTCTGTTCATGTGCATCCCTTCCTCTTCTCTTTGTCTTCTTATAAGGACGCCAGTCATATTGGTTTAGGATCCACCCATATAAGCTTATTTAACCTTAATTACTTCTTTAAAAGCCCTATGTCCAAAAAGTCACAGTCTGAGGTGTATTGGAGGTTAAGGCTTCAACATATGAATTTTGGGGACACAATTCAGTCTGTACCACACACTTTCTCATTTGCAAATTCCCTCTGTTCAATTTCTGGCTGGCCTGTTATTTATTCCAATCAGAATCATAATTTGGCAGCTCAAAGGAATGGGTTTTCCTTATTTATTTTCTATCTTTTTGCCACATGTAGCTGACTGAGTCTTGGATTTTTATCTTCTACCTTCACACGAAATTGAGTCTACATACTGTGGCAGTGGAACTGCTTGTTTTTCAACCAGCTCTGCTCTGGTAAACCTAAGGTTCTTACCAATTTGAAGTGATAATAGAGAATAGGAAGAGCCAGGCAATAAAAAGGCAGACTCCCACTATCTCTTTTTTTTTTTTTAATTTTATTATGTTATGTTAATCACCATACCTTACATCATTAGTCTTTGATCTAGTGTTCCATGATTCACTGTTTGCATATAACACCCACTGCTCCATTCAGTACATGCTCACTTTAATACCAATCACCAGGCTAAACCATCCCCCCAACCCCCTCCCCTCTAGAACCCTCAGTTTGTTTCTCAGAGTCCATAGTCTCTCAGGGATCATCTCCCACACCTATTTCCCCCCCTTCATTTCTCCCTTCCTACTATCTTTTTTTTTTTAACATATAATGTATTATTTGATTCAGAGGTACAGGTCTGTGATTCAACAGTCTTACACAATTCACAGTGCTCACCAAAGCACATACACTCCCCAATGTCAATCACCCAGCCACCCCATCCCTCCCACCCCCCACCACTCCAGCAACCCTCAGTTTGTTTCCTGAGATTAAGAATTCCTCATATCAGTGAGATCATATGATACATGTCTTTCTCTGATTGACTTATTTCGTTCAACATACTGCCTTCCAGTTCCATCCACGTCGTTGCAAATGGTAAGATCTCATTCCTTTTGATGGCTGCATAATATTCCGTTGTATATATATACCACTTCTTCTTTATCCATTCTTCTCTCAATAGACATCTTGGCTCTTACCACAGTTTGGCTATTGGGGACATTGCTGCTATAAACATCGGGGTGCATGTACCCCTTCAGTTCACTACATTTGTATCTTTGGGGTAAATACCCAGTAGTGCAATTGCTGGATCATATGGTAGCTCTATTTTCAACTTTTTGAGGAACCTACATACTGTTTTCCAGAGTGGCTGCACCAGCTTGCATTCCTACCAACAGTGTAGGAGGGTTCCCCTTTCTCCACATCCCTGCCAACATCTGTCCTATCCCGACTTGTTAATTTTAGCCATTCTGACTGGTGTGAGGTAGTATCTCATTGAGGTTTTGATATGGATTTCCCTGATGCCAAGTGATATTGAGCACTTTTTCATGTGTCTGTTGGCCATTTGGATGTCTTCTTTGGAAAAATGTCTGTTCATGTCTTCTGCCTGTTTTTTTGATTGGATTCTTTGTTCTTTGGGTGTTGAGTTTGATAAGTTCTTTATAGATTTTGGATACTAGCCCTTTATCTGATATGTCATTTGCAAATATCTTCTCCCATTCTGTCGGTTGTCTTTTCGTTTTGTTGACTGTTTCTTTTGCTCTGCAAAAACTTTTATCTTGATGAAGTCCCAAAAGTTCATTTTTGCCCTTGCTTCCCTTGCCTTTGGCAATGTTTCTAGGAAGAAGTTGCTGTGGCTGAGGTTGAAAAGGTTGCTGCCTGTGTTCTCCTTTAGGATTTTGATGGACTCCTGTCTCACATTGAGGTCTTTCAGCCATTTTGAGTCTCTTTTTGTGTGTGGTGTAAGGATATGGTCCACTTTCATTCTTCTGCATGTGACTGTCCAATTTTCCCAACACCATTTGTTGAAGAGACTGTCTTTTTTCCATTGGACATTATTTCCTGCTTTGTCAAAGATTAGTTGACCATAGAGTTGAAGGTCTATTTCTGGGCTCTCTATTCTGCTCCATTGATCGCTGTGTCTGTTTTTGTGCCAGTACCATAGTGTCTTGATGATGACAGCTTTGTAATAAAGCTTGAAGTCCAGAATTGTGATGCCACAGCTTTGCTTTTCTTTTTCAACATTCCTCTGGCTATGCGGGGTCTTTTCTGGTTCCATACAAATTTTAGGACTATTTGTTCCATTTCTTTGAAAAAAGTTGATTTTTTTTAAAGTTGGTGGTATTTTGATAGGGATTACATTAAATGTGTAGATTGCTCTAGGTAGCAGTGATATCTTCACAATATTTGTTCTTCTAATCCATGAGCATGGGACGTTTTTCCATTTCTTTGTGGGAATTTCTTTCCCACAATTTCTTTCATGAGTATTTTATAGTTTTCAGAGTATAGATCCTTTGCTTCTTTGGTTAGATTTATTCCTAGGTATCTTATGGTTTTGGGTGCCATTGTAAATGGGATCAACTTAATTTCCCTTTCTTCTGTCTCGTTGTTGTATAGAAATGCCACTGACTTCTGTGCATTGATTTTATAACCTGCCACTTTACTGAATTCCTGTATGAGTTCTCACAGTTTTGGGGTGGAGTCTTTTGGGTTTTCCACATAAAGTATCATATCATCTGCAAAGAGTGAGAGTTTGACTTCTTTGCCAATTCAGATGCCTTTTATTTCCTTTTGTTGTCTGATTGCTGTGGCTAGGACTTCTAGTACTATGTTGAATAGCAGTGGTGATAGTGGACATCCCTGCCGTGTTCCCTACCTTAGGGGGAAAGCCCTCAGTTTTTCCCCATTGAGAATGATATTCACTGTGGGTTTTTCATAGATGGCTTTTATGATATTGAGGAATGTACCCTCTCTCTGTATACTCTGGAGAGTTTTGATCAAGAAATGATGCTGTACTTTGTCAAATCTCTTTCTGCATCTATTGAGGGGGTCTTTGTCTGGTTTGGGGATCAAGGTAATGGTGGCCTCATAAAAGAAATTTGGAAGTTTTCCTTCCATTTCTATTTTTTGGAACACTTTCAGAAGAATAGGTATTAATTCTTCCTTAAATGTTTGGTAGAATGCCCCTGGAAAGCCATCTGGCCCTGGGCTTTTGTTTTTTGGGAGATTTTTGATGACTGCTTCAATTTCCTTAGTGGTTATTGGTCTGTTCAGGTTTTCTATTTCTTCCTGGTTCAGTTTTGGTAGTTGATATACCTCTAGGAATGCATCCATTTCTTCCAGGTTATCAAATTTGCTGGCATAGGGTTGCTCATAATATGTTCTTATAATTGTTTGTATTTCTTTGGTGTTGGTTGTGATCTCTCCTCTTTCATTCTTAATTTTATTTATTTGGGTCATTTCTCTATTCTTTTTGATAAGTCTGGCCAGGGGTTTATCAATGGGCAGATTCCCACTATCTCTTACCCTAAGCTCTGTCAGTTTGTCTTTGGTCAATTTCTAGAAACATGAAATTGTTGTTCTCAACAATTCTGTTCAGTTATACATTTTGGTGTGTTTGTGTTGCTTTTTTTTTTTTTTGTGGGGAGTGTTAGCCAACCTCTTTTCTCCTTCATATATGAAAATCCCTCTTCCTCTCAGCTTTGCTTTTGTTCTACCCAACTCTTCCCAGTTTTAATTTTATCCATCCTAGAATACATCTTCTAGTTATTATCTAGAAGAATTCTGTTGGCAAAACTTCTGGGTGCTTGTATATTTGAAAATTTCTTCAGTAAGTAAATTTTGATTGAATATAAGATTTAAGGTTAAAAGTTATTTTCCCTCAGGAAAATATGAAAGAATTTTTTGAATGTTATAAGAGGATGAGGACTCAATCCATTGTCTTCTAACATTTATTTTATTCCTTCAAAATATTTAGGATTTTTATATATTTTTTAATTTTCTTATGTTTCAATATAAAATGTGTAGATATGTGTTTGTTTGGCATTTTTGATATACCATGAACCTGTAGGATATTTCACTCTGCCTGTAGAGTCTCTGGGCTTGGCTCACTTTTTTCCTATGAAATCTCTAAATATAGTAGATATCCAGTAGGAAAAACTGGTCATACTGATGATTTCTCTTCCCCCTTTACAAGCCCTCTCCTGTGTACATGTGCAATTGGCAAGTGCTCAGTGAAAAGTGGCTTGTAATGAAGAGCTCAGGTCAAAACAATTCTTTTTCTTTGGAATATAAGTTCATCTGTTCATGTTTATACAGCTCTCTGATGCCTTTATATATATGATTTTCAAAAAATCTGGCTATTTCTAGATGGCTTGCTATGCTTTACTACATCCGTCTCAGAAATAGAAGCTTTCTACTGCTTTTTATTCATTATTATTATTATTATTATTATTATTATTTGATTTTTGAGGTTTGCTTATAACAACATCCAATATTTAAAATTGTGCTGTGACAATCCCAGGAAAAATGACATAATTGATGTTAAATATTTTTGCCTTTTTTTTAAAAAAAGAACTCCAACCTACTTATTCATCCTGTTTAAGTATCCAAAATTCCATTCATTGAAATATTTTCAAGCTAATATGCTCAGATCAAATAATCTTTTTTTAAAATATTTTATTTATTTATTTGAGAGAGAGTGAGAGAAAGAGAGCACAAGAAAGGGGAGAGGCAGAGGGAGAAGCAGACTCCCCACTGAACTGGGAGTCTGATGTGGGGTTTGATCCTGGGACTCCAGGAACATGACCTGAGGTAAAGGCAGATGCTTAACTGACTGAGCCACCCAGACACCTCAATAATCTGTTTGGTTTTTTTCTTAAGGGAATAAAAAGAACCAATTAAAGTGGGAGACTCTGTAAAGACTCAAATATGAGGTCATTTTTTTATTTCTTAAATGATAGATTTAAGGATTAAAAAAAACAACAGAAAATAGTGTTTACTTTCTCTCCAATATCTCATATTCTTGTGGTTATTCAATCACCCTAATAGACTTTATGTGACTATATATTCTTTCATTGAGAATGAAGTGACACATGACCTTTATGGCACTTAGAATCTTATCGGGAAGAAATCTATTGCATGAGTATATGATGAAGCCTAAAATTGAGATGTACAGAAACTTAACGTAGGAAAAAATTACTTATTCTGGGGTAGCAGGAGGGAAAGTGGTAGGAAATTCTACCTAGAGAAAGTGATGTTTAAGGTATGACCTGAAAAATTACAATTGCCAAGATTTCATCATTTGTAGCACCTAGTTTATGTTAAATATTTATTGTATCAGTTAATAGAAGTTAGCTATACAAGTTATGTATTTGTGTGGTGTTTAATGGATGGCACAATGTGAAAAATAATATTTAGATTGAAGAATGTATGATGAGGCTTTGAAAAGGAGATTGAGCATTACAGATACACCAAACTAAAAGAAGAATAGTACTATGGATGAAGAACAAACAGTAAG
Organism: Mirounga leonina; assembly: GCF_011800145.1. Lineage (NCBI taxonomy): Eukaryota > Metazoa > Chordata > Mammalia > Carnivora > Phocidae > Mirounga > Mirounga leonina. The sequence continues at coordinate 33,503,366 of NW_023270387.1, read as the reverse complement.
AGGAAGCATGGCATAATTTGAGGCCGAAATTGAAATTGAAGCTTATGTTGAAATTTTGAAGTTGTCTTATAGACTTCAGTACTTAGTCTCAATAAGATAAAGTTATATTGAAAAATGTTAAATGTAGTATTGGTTTAAGATAATCCATAACTGTAAAAATATTATTTTTGTCCCAGGGTGTAGAATAGGATGGAGTGGGAAGAGATTATAAAGAAATACACTGTGTTGTACACCTGAAGCTAAGACACCATTGTATGTCAACTATGCTTTAATAAAAAAATATTAAAAATAAAGATACTGTATTATTGTAAAGATAGTGCTATATTGAAGGTAATTACTGCATATTTACCTAGAATGAGAAAGTGTGAATGGAGAAAATGAAAGATTGTGGAGATTTTGTTGTACATAATGAACAGAATATGGAGTTGATTACTTGTGGAGCAGAAGAGGAAAAAAAAGGAATTAATTATTACATTTAGATTTCTGAATAAATAGTAAGTTGATCAAGTTGTTATAGAAGATATATAAAATGAAAACAGATATGCAGGGGTAATAAATGAATTTGGTTCTGATCATGTTAGGTTTCGTGGTCATGTAAGACAACCAAATGGGGATATAAAAGAGGCAGTGTACTTTATTTTTCTGAAACTGGGAGAAGAGGTCAGGATTGGCACAAATATAAAAGAAATAACAAGGACAACCTATAAAAATGGTTATAGTAATTTAGGAAGAGAGACTAGTTATAGGAGAAAGAATGATCTAGAATATGTCCTTAAGAAATTGAACGTTTAAGTGGTGATTGGATGAGAAGCTGCTAGCAAAGTGGATGATATAGAGCAGCTAGAGAAACAAGAGTAACAAGAAAATAAAACCAAACCACCAAAAAAAAAAAAAAAAAAAAAAAGTGTGGTCAAAGAAGCCAGTGAACGAAGTGGTTTGGAGAAGAAATCAGTGATGAGCAAAAGTAGGTCCTAGAAGCTCCTGTTTACTAACTCTCACACTCTTGTCAGCAAATGCATGTATAAAATGCATCCCCTAATATGAGTACTGCTTTCTTTATCCATTTCTACTACTACTCTCCAATCTCTTGCCTAGACTATGCCATCTCCATCTAGGAACCTCTACCTTCTTTGAGTTCTTGGCTGGGCCTGAAAACTAAATAGACATAAGACAGAATAACAGGAGAAAAGCATACAAATTTATATTATGTAAAAATTTGCATGACATGGGAGCCTCATAAGGAAATAAAGACCCAAAGAAGTGATAAAATCTAATGTTTTTATATCAGGTTGAACAACGGCATTTTGGAAAAGTATCTAAAATATGTGAGTGACTAAAGGAAGACAAAAATATTTTAATAAAGTCTGTGTGTTCAGAATTCTTCCAGACTCAACTTCCCATCTTTGTTGATAATAATATTTCTTCTGGAAATGGATAAATTCCTAGAAACACCTAACCTACCAAAACCAAAGCAGGAAGAAATAGAAAATTCAAACAGACCAATTACCAGCAATGAAACTGAATTAGTAATCAAAAAACCTCAACAAAAAAAGTCAAGGACCAGACATCTTCACAGGTGAATTCTACCAAACATTTAAAGAAGACTTAATACTTTTCTTCTCAAACTATTGAAAAAAATAGAAGGACAGCTTCCAAGTTCATTCTATGAGGCCAGCATTACTCTGATACCAAAACCAGATAAAGGCACTTCAAGAAAAGTAACTACAGGCTGATATTTCTGAAGAACTTAGATGTAAAATTCCTCAACAAAATATTAGGAAACCAAATCTAACACTACATTAAAAAATTACTCGCTGTGATCAAGTGGGATTTATTCCTGGGATGCAATATTCACAAATCAAAAAATGTGATATATCACATCAACAAGAGAAAGGATAAAAAACCATATAATCATTCCAATAGATGAAGAAAAAGTATTTGACAAAGTATAACATCCATTCATAATAAAGACCCTTAACGAAATAGGTTTAGAGAGAACACACTTCAACATAGTAAAAGCCATATATGAAAAACCCACAGCTAACATCATACTCAATGATGAAAAATGGAGCTTTTCCCCTATGGTCAGGAACAAGACAAAGATGACCACTCTGACCATTTTTATTCAACATAATACTGGAAATCCTAGCCACAATAGAAAAGAGAAGAAAGAAAGAAAGAAAGAAAGAAAGAAAGAAAGAAAGGAAAAAGAAAAAAGAAAGAAGAAAAGAAGAAGAAAGAAAAAAGAAAGAAGAAAAGAAGAAAGGAAGAAAGAGAAAGAAAGAAAGAAAGAAAGAAAGAAAGAAAGAAAGAAAGAAAGA
>NW_023270387.1:33453749-33501035 GCF_011800145.1 Mirounga leonina | reverse complement strand
AAGAAAGAAAGAAAGAAAGAAAGAAAGAAAGAAAGAAAGAAAGAAAGAAAGAAAAGAAAGAAAGAAAGAAAGAAAGAAAAAGAAAGAAGAATCTAAGTAAGGAAGAAGTAAATCTTTCACTATTTGCAGATGACATGATAGTGCATATAGAAAACCCTTAAAGATTCCACCAGAAAGCTATTAGAACTGATAAATGAATTCAGTAAGGTAGTAGTATACAAAATTGATATATAGATATCCACTGCATTTCCATACACTAATAATGAGGTAGCAGAAAGAGAAACTGAGAAAACAATCTCATTTACAATTGAACCAAAAATAAAATAAAATACCTGAGAATGAATTTAACCAAGGAGGTGATAGACCTGTACTATGAAAACTATAAAACTTTGATGAATGAAATTGAAGATGACATGAACAAATGGAAAGATATGCCATGCTTGTGGATTGCAAGAACACATATTGTTAAAATGTCCATACCACTCAAAGCAATCCACAAATTTAATGCAATCCCTATCAAAATACCAACAGTATTTTTCACAGAACTAGAACAAATACTCCTAAAATTTGTATGAAACCATTAAAAAAAAAACCTGAATAGCCAAAGCAATCTTGAAAAGAGATGAGCAAAAAGTGGAAATACTGCAATCCCAGATTCCAAGATAAACTATAAAGCTGTGGTAATCAAAACAGTATGGTACTAGCACAAAAATAGACACATAGATCAATGGAATGGAACAGAGCCCAGAAATAAACCCCAAATTATATGGTCAATTTATCTTCAACAAAGGAGGCAAGAATATAGAATGGGAAAAGACAGTCTCTTCAACAAATGGTGTTGGGAAAACTGGACAACTATGTGCAAAATAATAAAATTGGGCCAGAAAATACACAAAAATAATCTCAAAATGGATTAAAGACCTAAATGTGAGATCTGAAACCATAAAAATCCTAGAGGAGAGCACAGGCAGTAATTTCTCTGACATCGGCTGTAGCAACATTTTTCTAGATGTCTCCTGAGGCAAAGGAAACTAAAGCAAAAATAAACTATTGAAACCACATCATAATTAAAAGCTTCTGCACAGCAAAAGAAACAATCAACAAAACTAGAAGACAACCCACTGACTGGGAGAAGATATTTGCCAATGACATACCTGATAGAGGGTAGTATCCAACGTATATAGAGAACTTATTCACTTCAATACCCAAAACCCAAATAATCCAATTAAAAATGGACAGAAAACATGAAGAAAACATACAGACATGTGAAAAGATGCTCAACATCGCTCAACATTGGGGAAATGGAAATCAAACCACAATACCTCTCAGACTGGCTAACAACAAAAACACAAGAAACATCAGTTGGCAAGGATGTGGAGGAAAAGGAACTCTTGTGCACTGTTTGTGGAAATGCAAACTGGTGCAGCCACTGTGGAAAAGAGTATACAGGTTCCTCAAAAACTTAAAAATAGAACTGCCATATGATCTAGCAATTCCACTACTGGGTATTTACCCAAAGAATATGAAAACACTAACTTGAAAAGATTTATACACCTCTATGTTGATTGAAACATTATTTACAATAGCCAAATTAGGGAAGCAGCCCAAGTGTCCACTGATAGGTGAATGGATAAAGAAGATGAATATAGAAAAGACTATTACTCAGCCATAAAAAAGAATGAAATCTTTGCCATTTGCAGCAACATGGATGGATCTAGAGAGTATGATGCTAAGCAAAATAAGTCAGAGGAAAACAAATACCATGTAATTTCCCTCACATGTGGAATTTAAGACACAAAGCAAATGAACAAAGGAAAAAAGAGACAAACCAAAAAACAATCTTAACCTTAGAAAACAAACTGTTGGTTACCAGAAAGAGGGTGAGTAGGGAGATAGGTGAAATAGGAAAGGGGATTAAGTACACATACATTGATGAGCACTGAGTAATGTATAGAATTGTTGAATCACTATATTGCACACTTGAAACTATTGTAACATATATTAAATATACTGGAATTAAATATTTTTTAAAGAGGATATTTCTTCTGGTACAGGGAGGGAACCTGTTGTATAAGAATTTTATCTCCTGTTTTCAGGAAGAAAAGTGGGAGATCACAGTATCCATTTTTTTTCTATTCTTTCCCAAGTGATTTTAGCTCAAAATAATCCTTAGTTCAAATTACATATTTTAGGGCCATTGTCGGGTACTCTTTAGCCTCTTAACTAGTTTCACTGCCTCCACCCTGGGCCTTCCAGAACAAATTCTCGAATAAAAGCAAGAATAATATTTTTTAAATATGAATTTAAAAATGTAAATCAAATAAAGTTAATCAGTCTTAGTTTAATCCTTCAATGCTTTCCTGTAATATTTTTAGTAAAACTTAAACTGCTTACCAGGGAATTCCTATCCTCTGGAATGGTCTCTGAATTTATTCTGTTATCCCCTATGCTCACTGTGTTCTACCTACTGAGATCTCAATGCTAGTTCTGGACATGTCAATCATTTTCACAGCTCAAGTCCTTTACGTGCAGTTACTGTGGTAGATTGTTTGCAAAAAAGACTAATTCTTCACTTCTCTCTGTATAAACACACTTTGTAAAATGACCCTGCAGGTCATTCTGTCAAGAGATAGTCTTTTCCTTCACCCTTTAACTTTGTGGTTTGGCTTTGTGATTTTTCTTAGGTCAAAAGAATATAACAAAAGTAAAGGGGGTTCACTTAAGAGTCTAGGCTTCAAGTGCTTTCATTCTTTTTTCTTTTTTTTTTTTTAAATTTTATTATGTTATGTTAATCACCATACATTACATCATCAGGTTTTGATGTAGTGTTCCATGATTCATTGTTTGCGTATAACACCCAGTGCTCCATGCAGAATGTGCCCTCTTTAATACCCATCACCAGGCTAACCCATCCCCACACCTCCTTCCCCTCTAGAACCCTCAGTTTGTTTCTCAGAGTCCATAGTGCCTCTTCTTCTTTGGACCTCTGAGATGGTTAGGGAAATTCTGACTAGCTTGTTGAAGGATGAGAAATCACATGAAGCAGAACTGATTCATTCCAGTCACCGCCACCCTAGATAAGTCAACCACAAGCTAACCTGGAAGCTGAAAACAGATGCATAAGTTACCTTACATGAGATCAGTTAATATAATTACCCAGAGTCCCATGAATTAAATACTCCCTCACTATTTTAGATCCTAGAGTTTGGGATGGTTTTGTTATGTAGCAATAGCCTGATGCAGTTTCCCTTACCTGGTGATTATCTGTAAGGCATTTTCTTCAAAAGTTTCTTCACTTGATTTAGGTCTCTGTTCATATGTCACCACTTTAGGGAATACTTCTCTTAGCATTTAAAATCACTATCTTCTTATACTGCATTATTTTTATTATATTTGTTAATTATCAACTTCATATATTTATTTTTAATCTCATAATCTTTATTTGTTGTTTTAAATGTGCAATGAAAATACATCACTTTATAGAGTACCTGGCACAGTGGAAGAGATGATTAAGGTTTTATTTTATTTTATTATTTTGCTCTATATAAATCCATACTTTTTATCTCTGATGCATTTTTTATCAGTTTTTATAGTCACTCAAGTAAATAGTACTCTGATGCTCCATTCACATGACTTATGACATATGAAAATTCTAGGGTGACTACAACTTAGGAAATCAAACCGAGCTATCTCCACATTTGGTGAAATAGAGAGGTCAATAGTCAATGTGAATACTACTTAAATATCTCTCAGTTATACAACTGAATGAAGTGAAGCTTCAAAGTGTTGGTCTGGGTTTAAAAACTGCTTAGCATTGTTTTATGTTAATGGTTGAATTTGTTCACACATCAATATATTACCAGACAAGCAATGAGCAATCTGATGATTAACCTATGTCAAGGCTTCCACCTTTGCTTTTTAATTTTTCACAAAAAGCTTGAAGTGGTCAATGAAGACTGAAAGCCAATAATTCACTCTTCTTTTCTGTATTTAGTTGGCATACATGTCACATTAGCACTCAAAGTTGCATCTCCCACTATGAAAGGACATGCCTGTTAAAGCATTCAATTATTTACATGTACTAGGTATTTTGCATTGCAGGTTCTAGATCAAGGTTTGCTGTAATCTCCCACAGTAATCACAACATATTTCAGAAACAAAGTCAGTTCTTGTTATTTCCATAATTCTGAAAGTAGAGTATTCTTATATATGGTTATAAATAAATGGTCTGGAAGAGAGGAAGCTTGGGAGCAGCAAATGAGAATAGCCCACTTGACTTCTAGTGAAATGGGATAAACTGGCTAGGTTACTAATATGTGACTTTTCAACATCAAAGCTAAGCAAGTACCATCTTTTAAGAAATCTTTTTCACTTCATGTAAGATGAGACTAAAATAGAAAGGCAGTTTGAATTGACATATTAATCAACAAAACTCCTAGTGGGGAGTATAACTCTTGGTAACAAACTTCACCACTTACAAAGTACAAACTCCATTATCCCTTATTTGGAAAACTTACTGCTTTGCGTAAAGAGTTGTGAGGATTCTGGCAGGATAGTATTAGGACCTTTCCTGAATCGCTCACCAATGAAACTGGTAAAAATGTATTATATATATAACATATATTGTATATTTTATTGTATAAATATTACTATGTTATAATTATATATTTAAACATTTAAAGCCTCTGGAAATGGTCATAAGAGCAAACAGTAAATTGAGAAACATCTATTCATGGAAACTTATGAGAATTTAGTATTAAAAGGGTACTCTGTGGTGTTTGAAGCTAGAACCCCTCTCCCTCCTGTAGTCCTATCTTCTGGTCCCTTAGGGCTTAGTTGGGAAATTAAGTTTTCCTTTTAAGTAAAATTAAATCACGTTATTGTAGCTTAATTATATGTCCCAAGCAAGAATAGCATTTTAACAAGTTAAGAACATAAATCAAGGTATGATGTGGGAATAAGGAATATCCCTATTAGTCTAATAGGATAGATGAAAACTACCTATGATTTAATAATTTTGATGGAATGAAAATAAGTTTAAATATGTGAACCTTCCTAATTTGTCTAAACTGTACTATCCTGAAACATAGGAATAAAGAAATCTTATATTTACAAGTGTTTAAATTACCTTTACAGCAAAAATAATTTTAAAGGACATAGGAAACACTTCCATATTATGATTAACTTTAGATAGTTAACCAATAGCTAAATAGCCCTCATTAACTCTTTATCAAGAGATATATTTTTTTAAATCCCCCATAGCTGCCTTTCTAACACACATATCTCTTGAGAGCATTTCTCTATCTGCATTTCCTATAATAATGTGCCTAATTCTGGATCCATTTTAATGCCTAGTATATTATTTGGTGCTCAATTATGTACTTCAGTAAATTATTAGATCTAATAACTATTATAAAAGAATTTCTCCTGTGCTTGCTTTACTTTATATCCAATAATTGATTCAATTATTTTAAATTGCACTTTATTTATCTAACAAAATAAGTAACTCAGTATATTTGTCTGTGTTGGCTTACTCCAGTAACCATCAGCATAGAAAATCAAAATTGAAAAATTTCAGGAATTTGCTTTTCTCTTGGTTCAAGAAAGTTCAATATGTAACTGATAATTGGAATGAGAGACACTTGTTTACTCCTAATACAGTCTTAAGTGCATTAGAGCTAAAATGAAACCTGTAGTCATTTACAATATTTTTGTATTCATCAAAATGTGTTGTATATACAGATACAACTCCTTTTCTGATTTGTAATAAATTATTAAGTCCCAAAGCTCAGATACCCATGCTTTTGAATTATTGTAAGGAAATTGAGTATGGATTTCATTTGCCTGGTAAGTGATTCCCCTCTTGCTGAAACAGCATTGTATCACCAAGGATAAAATGAATCCTATTAAAAGAAGGCATAACCAAGCAGTAGAAAGTGTCTGGGGGTTTCCAGATTAAAGTACATACTACATTTTGCCAGTGTATTGGCATCCATCATAAGTGCATAATTTTAAACAGTTAGTCATTTTGTACAAAGTGGATGACTAAATAGGTCTCCTCATTTAAATGTAACTACTATTTCATTGGTTATGTCTCTACTGTGTCAGGCATTATTTGTAGTTTTTCTTTGTAACATATGTTCTTATTGTAGAGTTTATTTCATTCATCTAGATATACCTACAAGAACAAATTTAATAGGTTCATTTCTCAATGTTCTATATCCCTGAGGTTTACTATTTTACAGTATTTGAAATCTGAAAGAAAAAAAAATGCATCTGGCAAATACTTAGCTTAAAACTGAATTTTTTTTTTAAGATTTTACTTATTTATTTGAGAGAGAGAGAGCATGAGCGGGGGCAGGGGCTGGGCAGAGGCAGAGGGAGAAGCAGACTCCCCACTGAGCAGGGAGCCCAATGTAGGACTCGATCCCGGGATCCTAGGATCATAACCTGAGCCGAAGGCAACTACTTAACCGACTGAGCCACTTAGGTGCCCCAGAATTGAATTTCTTAAAAAGTTTCTATGCAGGGGTGCCTGGGTGACTCAGTTGATTGAGTGTCTGACTCTTGATTTTGGCTCAGGTCATGATCTTGGGCCATGAGATCAAGGATGAGTCAGTCTCTGAGCTCAGTGGGAAGTCTGCTTGAAATTTTCTCTCTCTCCCTCTCCCTTTGCTCCCCCAACCCCCATGCTCCCTCACTCTCTCTTTCCCAAATAAATACATAAATCTTTTCTAATAAAGTTTCCATACAAAATGTTTTTAGAAGCTGTGGATGAAAGTTTCGGCTCTGTGTGTGTTTGTGTGTGTGTGTGTTTGAGAGAGAGAGAGAGAGAATCTGTGTGTGCATATATGTGTGTGTTTGTGTGTGTATATAAGACATATGTATATGCACCCATGCATATATGTTGGTGTAGACAGGTGGTTAGGAAAAGTAAATGTTGAAAAAGTTATTTTATGGAGAGTCTCTTTTATATTTAGCACTATTATATCTAAAATTTTGGGACATCCAATTGATTAAAAAAGATAAAATTGAGAAAAAGTAAATGATCATGTAAGCAAACAATTATGTATAATTTCTTTAGTGAATTTTTGTAAAAATAGTCCAGAATGTATTTCAAATATCTCCCTTCATATTTCATTTCCTCTACAGGGGAAAAAATTACCAGCTTTCAAAATATCAAACAATTCCATGTGTAAGTGAAATTGAAACATTCCTGTAGTTCCTTATAATTGTTACACTAATATTTTAAAGGTTTCCAGTGATATAACTAAGAATATATAACAAGGAGAAAATTTTACCTTAAAGACCATATTTTTTATCTAAATAGAATGTCATATCTAAAACACAGCTCTTCTTTTTTTTACTTTATTTAATTTTTTTAAATTTTACATTTATTTTATTTTTTATGTTATGTTAATCACCATACATTACATCATTAGTTTTTGATGTAGTTTTCCATGATTCATTGTTTGCATATAACACCCAGTGCTCCATTCACTATGTGCCCTCTTTAATACCCATCACCAGACTAACCCATCCCCCCCCACCCCCCTCCCCTCTAGAACCCTCAATTGCTTCTAAGAGTCCATCATTTCTCATGGTTCGTCTCCCCCTCTGAATCCCCCCTTTCAGTTTTCCCTTCCTAATATCTTCTTTTTTTTTTTTTAATATATAATGTATAATTTGTTTCAGAGGTACAGGTCTGTGATTCAACAGTCTTACGCAATTCATAGTGCTCACCATAGTACATACCCTCCCCAGTGTCTATCACCCAGTCACCCCATCCCTCCCACCCCACCCCCCGCTCCAGCAACCCCCAGTTTGTTTCCTGAGATTAAGAATTCCTCATATCAGTGAGGTCATATGATACATGTCTTTCTCTGTTTGACTTATTTCACTCAGCATAATACCCTCCAGTTCCATCCACGTTGTTGCAAATGGCAAGATCTCATTCCTTTTGATGGCTACATAATATTCCATTGTATATATATATACCACTTCTTCTTTATCCATTCATCTGTCGATGGACATCTTGGCTATTTCCACAGTTTGGCTATTGTGGACATTGCTGCTATAAACATCAGGGTGCATATACCCCTTCGGATCACTATATTTGTATCTTTGGGGTAAATACTCAGTAGTGAAGTTGCTGGATCGTATGGTAGCTCTATTTTCAACTTCTTGAGGAACCTCCATACAGTTTTCCAGAGTGGCTGCACCAGCTTGCATTCCCACCAAGAGTGTAGGAGGGTTCCCCTTTCTCCGCACCCCTGACAAAATCTGTAATTTCCTGACTGGTTAATTTTAGCCATTCTGACTGGTGTGAGGTGGTATCTCATTGTGGTTTTGATATGGATTTCCCTGATGCCGAGCAATGTTGAGCACTTTTTCATGTGTCTGTTGGCCATTTGGATATCTTCTTTGGAAAAATGTCTGTTCATGTCTTCTGCCCATTTCTTGATTAGATTCTTTGTTCTTTGGGTGTTGAGTTTGATAAGTTCTTTATAGATTTTGGATACTAGCCTTTTATCTGATATGTCATTTGCAAATATCTTCTCTCATTCTGTCAGTTGTCTTTTGGTTTTGTTGACTGTTTCTTTTGCTGTGCAAAAGCTTTTTATCTTGATGAAGTCCCAATAGTTCATTTTTGCCCTTGCTTCCCTTGCCTTTGGCGATGTTTCTAGGAAGAATTTGCTGCGGGTGAGGTCAAAGAGGTTGCTGCCTGTGTTCTCCTTTAGGCTTTTGATGGACTCCTGTCAACAATTTGGAGTCTCTTTTTGTGTGTGGTGTAAGGAAATGGTCCACTTTCATTCTTCTGCATGTGACTGTCCAGTTTTCCCAACACCATTTGTTGAACAGACTGTCTTTTTGCCATTGGACATTCTTTCCTGCTTTGTAAAAGATGAGTTGACCATAGAGTTGAGGGTCCATTTCTGGGCTCTCTATTCTGTTCCATTGATCGCTGTGTCTGCTTTTTGCCAGTACCATACTGTCTTGATGATGACAGCTTTGTAATAGAGCTTGAAGTCTGGAATTGTGATGCTGCCAGCTTTGCTTTTCTTTATCAACATTCCTCTGGCTATTCAGGTTCTTTTCTGGTTCCATACAAATTTTAGGATTATTTGTTCCATTTCTTTGAAAAAAGTGGATGGTATTTTGATGGGGATTGCATTGAATGTGTAGATTGCTCTAGGTAGCATTGACATCTTCACAATATTTGTTCTTCCAATCCATGAGCATGGAACGTTTTTCCATTTCTTTGTGTCTTCCTCCATTTCTTTCCTGAGTATTTTATAGTTTTCTGAGTACAGATCCTTTGCCTCTTTGGTTAGATTTATTCCTAGGTATCTTACGGTTTTGGGTGCCATTGTAAATGGGATCGACTCCTTAATTTCTCTTTCTTCTGTCTTGTTGTTGGTGTATAGGAATGCCACTGACTTCTGTGCATTGATTTTATATCCTGACACTTTACTGAATTCGTGTATGAGTTCTAGCAGTTTTGGGGTGGAGTCTTTGGGGTTTTCTATATAAAGTATCATATCATCTGCAAAGAGTGAGAGTTTGACTTCTTCTTTGCCGATTTGGATGCCTTTGATTTCTTTTTGTTGTTAGATTCCTGTGGCTAGGACTTCTAATACCATGTTGAATAGCTGTGGTGAAAGTGGACATCCCTGCCATGTTCCTGACCATAGGGGGAAAGTTCTCAGTTTTTCCCCATTGAGAATATTCGTTGTAGCTTTTTCATAGATGGCTTTGATGATATTGAGGTATGTACCCTCGATCCCTATACTCTGAAGAGTTTTGATCAAGAAAGGATGCTGTACTTTGTCAAATGCTTTTTCTGCATCTATTGAGAGGATCATATGGTTCTTGTTCTTTCTTTTTTTAATGTATTGTATCATGTTGATTTGCAGATGTTGAACCAACTTTGCAGCCCAGGGATAAATCCCACTTGGTCGTGGTGAATAATCCTTTTAATGTACTGTTGGATCCTATTGGCTAGTATTTTGGTGAGAATTTTTGCATCCATGTTCACCAGGGATATTGGTCTTAAATTCTCCTTTTTGATGGGGTCTTTGTCTGTTTTCGGGATCAAGGTAATGGTGGCCTCATAATATGCGTTTGGAAGTTTTCCTTCCATTTCTATTTTTTGGAACACTTTCAGAAGAATAGGTATTAATTCTTCTTTAAATGTTTGGTAGAATTCACCTGGGAAGCCATCTGGCCCTGGGCTTTTGTTTTTTGGGAATTTTTGATGACTGCTTCAATTTCCTTAGTGGTTATAGGTCTGTTCAGGTTTTCTATTTCTTCCTGGTTCAGTTTTGGTTGTTGATACATCTCTAGGAATGCATCCATTTCTTCCAGGTTATCTAATTTGCTGGCATAGAGTTGCTCATAATATGTTCTTATAATTGTTTGTATTTCTTTGTTGTTGGTTGTGATCTCTCCTCTTTCATTCATGATTTTGTTGATTTGGGTCATTTCTCTTCTCTTTTTGATAAGTCTGGCCAGGCGTTTATCAATCTTGTTAATTCTTTCAAAGAACCAGCTCCTAGTTTCGTTGATCTGTTCTACTGTTCTTTTAGTTTCTATTTCATTGATTTCTGCCCTGTACTTTATTATTTCTCTTCTCCTGCTGGGTTTAGGCTTTATTTGCTGTTCTTTCTCCAGCTCCTTTACGTGTAGGGTTAGGTTGTGTACTTGAGACCTTTCTTGTTTCTTGAGAAAGGCTTGTATTGCTATATACTTTCCTCTTAGGACTGCCTTTGCTGCATCCCAAAGATTTTGAATAGTGGTTTTTCATTTTCATTGGTTTCCATGAATTTTTTTAATTCTTCTTTAATTTCCTAGTGGACCCATTCATTCTTTAGTAGGATGCATTTTAGCCTCCATGTATTTGAGTTCTTTCCGACTTTCCTCTTCTGAATGAGCTCTAGTTTCAAAGCATTGTGGTCTGAAAATAGGCAGGGGATGATCCCAATCTTTTGGTACTGGCTGAGACCTGTTTTATGACCTAGGATGTGATTGATTTTGGAGAATGTGCCATGGGCACTAGAGAAGAATGTGTATTCCGTTGCTTTGGGATGGAATGTTCCGAATATGTCTGTGAAGTCCATTTGGTCCCGTGTGGCATTTAAAGCCTTTATTTCCTTGTTGATCTTTTGCTTAGACGATCTGTCCATTTCAGTGAGGGGGGTGTTAAAGTCCCCCACTATTATTGTATTGTTGTCGATGTGTTTCTTTGCTTTTGTTATTAATTGCCTTATATAATTGGCTGCTCCCATGTTAGGGGCATAGATATTTACAATTGTTAGATCTTCTTGTTGGATAGACCCTTTAAGTAGGATATAGTGTCCTTCCTCATCTCTTATTATATTCTTTGGTTTAAAATCTACTTTGTGTGATATAAGGATTGCCACCCCAGCTTTCTTTTGGTGTCCATTCGCATGGTAAATGATTTTCCACCCCCTCACTTTCAATCTGGGGGTGTCTTTGGGTCTAAAATGAGTCTCTTGCAGACAGCATATCGATGGGTCTTGTTTTTTAATCCAATCTGATAGCCTATGTCTTTTGATTGGGGCATTTAGCCCATTTACATTCAGGGTAACTCTTGAAAGATAGGAATTTAGTGCCATTGTATTGCCTGTACGTTGACTGTTACTGTATATTGTCTGTGTTCCTTTCTGGTCTATGTTGCTTTTAGCCTCTCTCTTTGCTTAGAGGACCCCTTTCAAGATTTCTTGTAGGGCTGGTTTCATGTTTGCAAATTCCTTTATATTGTGTTTGTCCTGGAAGCTTTTTATCTCTCCTTCTATTTTCAATGACAGCCTAGCTGGATATAGTATTCTTGGCTGCATATTTTTCTCATTTAGTGCTCTGAATATATCCTGCCAGTCCTTTCTGGTCTGCCAGGTCTCTGTGGATAGATCTCTTGCCAATCTTATATTTCTACCATTGTAGGTTACAGATCTCTTCTCCCGAGCTGCTTTCAGGATTTTCTCTTTATCCCTGAGACTCATATGTTTTACTATTAGATGTCGGGGTGTTGACCTATTTTTATTGATTTTGAGAGGGTTTCTCTGTGCCTCTTGGAATTTGATGCCTGTTTCCTTCCCCAAATTAGGGAAGTTCTCTGCTATAATTCACTTCAATATACCTTCTGCCCCTCTCTCTCTTTCTTCTTCTTCTGGGATCCCAATTACTCTAATGTTGTTTCATCTTATGGTATCGCTTATCTCTTGAATTCTGCCCTCGTGATCCAGTAGTTGTTTATCTCTCTTTTTCTCAGCTTCTTTATTTTCCATCATTTGGTCTTCTATATCACTGATTTTCTCTTCTGCCTCATTTATGCTAGCAGTTAGTGCCACCATATTTGATTGGACCTCATTAATAGCCTTTTTGATTTCGAATTGGTTAGATTTTAGTTCTTTTACTTCTCCAGAAAGGGTTTCTCTAATAACTTCCATGTTTTTTTCAAGCCCAGCTAGTATCTTTAAAGTGATGATTCTGAACTCTAGATCCGACATCGTACTAATGTCCTTATTGAGTAGGTCCCTGGCAGTTGGTACTACCTCTTGGGCTCTTTGTTGTGGTGATTTTTTCTGTCTTGTCATTTTGTCCAGAGGAGAATAGATTAATGAGAGAACAAAATGCTAACAGGGTAAGAACGCTCCCAGAAAATATACTCTAAACAAATCACAAAGACCTGAAGCAGTGGGAGAAGAAAGGGAAAGAGAGAAAAAAGAAAAAGAAAAAAAAAGAACAAGAAAAAGTTAAAGATAAAAGCAAACAAAAACAGAACAAAACAAAACAAAACAAAACAAAACAGAATATGATCAAATATGATCAGGCTGGTATATATATCAGTGCCACACACTAGTTTTAGCGTGTATTTTGGTCTGTTAGAAGAAAGTGCCTCCCAAAATTTTGAAGAAAGAAAAACTTATATATGTACAAAAATAAGGTTTGATGTGATGAAGGGATGGAATATGACCGTAAAGATGGAAATTATAAAAAATTTTATAAAAGGAACTGATAAGAAGTTGTTTGAAAAAAGAAAGAAGAGGATTTAAAAAAAAAAAAAGAAAAAGGAGAGAATGTGATCAGGCAGGGAGTAGAAAAAAACCATACACTTGAGATTTAGGGTATATTTTGATCTGTTTGAAGAAACTATCTCAAAAATTTAAAGAGAGAACAACATATATATATATACCAAAAATACAGTTAACTACTATGTTGGGATAGAATATGACTCTAAACATGAAAAATAAAAATGTTTTTTAAAAAAGGGATTGATAAGATGTTGGTTGAAAAAGGGAAAAAGAAAAATTTAAAAAAAAAAAAGGTAGTTAAAAAAACTTATCTTTGAAAGAGTACAGAGTCATGGTAAAAAAAGTCATGGATTCTACCCTAGCGCTGGAGTTCTGCCGTTCTCATTGATTGGTAAACCTGTTCTTGTCCGGCTGTTCTTGCTGATCTTCTGGGGGAGGGGCCTGTTGCCGTGGTTCCCAAATGTCTTTGCCGGAGGTGGAATTGCCCCACCCTTGCCCGGTCTGGGCTAAGTAATCTGCTCGGGTTTGCTCTCAGGAGCTTTTGTTCCCTGCAAGCTTTCCATAGAGCTTTGGAGGTGGAGAGTGAAAATGGCGGCCTTCCAATCTGTGCCTCAGAGGAGCTGAGAACTTGGGGCCCCCCGCTCCTCAGTGAGTTCCCAGAGAAAAGCCATCAGTAACTCCAGTCTCCCCGGTCTCTGGCTGCACTCCGTCCTCACCCAGACTGTGACCACGTGTTTCTATCTCTGGCACCCGACCCCTTGTGGAGTCTCCAAACCCAGCAGATCCCTGCGGTGCGCTCCAGCACCTCTCCTCCCAGGGGAAGAAGGTGAGTCTTCATGGATCTGCCGCTTCTTGGGTCCCTGCTGGAGGAGCAGTTGCCCAACTGTGCCGCGGCCACGGTTTATGGCAACCCGGAGCTGAGAGCCCGTGCCTTGGCTCCGTCTCTGAAGCCAGCTTCCCTGCTCCAATACCTGGGAGCTCTGCCTCACTCAGGCACCCCTGGTCTTTCTGTGACCCCGAGGGTTCTGAGACCACACTGTCCCACGAGGTTTCCACCCCCCCCCCGCTTAGCCACCGGAGTGACGTCCCTCAGCGGAGCAGACTTCTAAAACTTCCGACTTTGTGCTCCGCGGCTCTATTACTTGCCAGAAGCGGCTTATGGAGGCCCCTCCCCCCATCTATCCTCCCGAATATCGCCTCGGATTCACTTCTCTGCACATCCTACCTTCCAGAAAGTGGTCGCTTTTCTGTTCAGAGAGTTGTTGCTATTATTTTCTTCGATCCCCTGTTGAGTTTGTAGGTGTTCAGAATGGTTTGATCCCTATCCAGCTGAATTCCTGAGACCAGACGAAATCCAGGTCTCCTACTCCTCCTAAAATTCCCATTTAGATTCCCATTTAAAGTGTACAGTTACAACTATTGCCACAGTCGATTTTAGGGTATTTTTGTCTCCAAGATAAAGCCCATTGCTTTACCTATCCCTCCCTTCGTTATTACCCTTCTTTTGCTTCCTTTAGGTTTAATTTGCTCTTCTTTTCTCATTTTTATAACTTGAAAAGTTAGGTTATTGATTTCAGATTCTTCTTCTTTTCTAATGGAGGCATTTACTTTTATAAATGTCCCTCTAAACACTGCTTTAAGTCCATGCCATACATTTTGGTTTGTTGTACTTCATTTTTTATTCAACTTAAAATGTTTTCTAATTCCTTTTTTTGATTTCTTATTTGGTCCGTTGGTTATTTAGGCTTGTATTGTTAATTTTCACATATTTATGAGTTTACATACTTTTTGTTATTGATTTCTGAATTAATTCTTTTGTCAACAGAGAAAATGTTTTGTAATCTTTCTATCCTTTCAAATTAACTGACTGTCTCATGGTCTACAGTATGGCCTATACTGGAGAATGTTCCATGTGTACTTGAGAAGAATATATATTCTGTTGCTGGGTGTATAATATCCTATTGATGTTTCTGAGGTCTACTTGTTTTTTTTAAATTTTTAAAAAGATTTTATTTATTTATTTGACAGAGAGAGCACACAATCTGGGGGAGCAGCAGGCAGAGGGAGAGGGAGAAACAGGACCCTGGGATCATGACCTGAACCAACGGCAGACACTTAACCAACTGAGCCACCCAAGTGCCCCAGGTCTACTTGGTTTATAAAACTGTTCAAGTCTTGTGTTTCCTCTTGGTCTTTTTCCTGGTCATTCTATCCATTATCAAGTGAGGTATTTAAGTATTGCTCTATTATTGCTGAATTATCTATTTTCCCTTCATTTCTTCCAGTTTTTGCTTCATATATTTTGATGGTCAATTATTAAGTACATATATCTTTTTAATTTGTTTGTTGGATTTCCCCTCCTTTTTCATCTTTAGTAATTTTTGTGTATTAAAATATCTTTTGTATGACATTAATAGTTTACTCCAGGTTTTTGTAGTTGCTGTTTACACGATACAGCTTTCTTTTTATCCTTTTACTGTTAATCTACTTATATTTTTTAATCCAAAGTATGTCTTCTGTACACAATATACAGTTGGGTCTTCTTTTTTTTTTTTTTTTTTAAGATTTTTTTATTTATTTGACAGAGACAGAGAAAGCGAAAGCAGGAACACAAGCAGTGGGAGTGGCAGAGGGAGAGCAGTCTTCCTGCTAAGCAGGGACCTTGATGTGGGATTCGATCCCAGGACCCTTGGATCATGACTTGAGCTGAAGGCAGATGCTTAGCAACTGAGCCACTGAGGCACCTGGGTCTTGTTTCTTTATCCAGTCTAATAATTTCTACCTCTTTTTCTTTTTTTTAAGATTTTATTGATTTTTTTTTCTTTCTTTTGAAAGTAAGAGAGAACGTGTGCAAGTGGGGGCCAGATGGAGAAGCAGACCCCTCACTGTGCAGGGAACCCAATGACAGACTCGATCCCAGGACCCTGGGATTAAGACCTGAACCAATGGCAAACGCTTAACCAACTGAGCCACCCAGGCACCCTAATCTCTGCTTCTTGATAAATTGTTTAGTCCATTACATTTATCATTTTAGCTGCATTAAATTTATAAGACTGGTAAAATATAAGACCTACTGTGTGTGCCATTGCTGTATTAGCAGTAGAGGGAGAAAAAAAGGTCATGCAGAGGGGGCAATGGAGAGTTGTTGAATTGGAATAAAGTTTCAGTTATGCAAGATGAATTGTTACAGAACTGCTATGCAGTATAGTGGCTATAGTCAACAATACTGTATTAAGCACTAAGAATTTTATTAAGAGGACATGTCTCATGTTAAGTGTTATCTTTTTTTGTAGATTTATTTACTTATTATTTGAGATAGAGTGGAGGGAGGGGTAGAAGGGGAGGGAAAGAATCTCCAGCAGACTCCCTACTGAGTGCAGAGCCCCACACAGGGCTTGATCTCATGACCCCAAGATAATGACCCAAGCTAAAATCAAGAATGCAACACTCAACCAACTGAGCCACCCAGGTGCCCCTCAAGTTAGGTGTTCTTACCACAGAACAACAACAACAATAATGGGACACAGGGAACTTTTGGAGGTGATGGTATGTCTATCACTTCCTGTTAATGGTTTCTTGGATATATGTCTATGTCCAGACTCATCAAATTGTAAACATTAAATATGTGCAGTTTTTTGTATGTCAATATACTTCAATAAAATGTTAAGGGAAATAAAATAAAAAAATAATAGAAAGAGACCCAGAAATGCACATATATAAGTGATATAAAGAAGGAGTATATTTGAAACCCAAGGAATTCTCTGAAGCTCATCTTAATGCTTACATATTCTAAGGTAAACTAAAAGGAATTTCATAGCATTCCAATACAGGCAGGACCACTAAGACTCAGATTCTTTTAGTGTTAAATTTTGATTCAACCTACTAGGTAAAGAAACCTAACCAATTAGGTGCTGGCTGAGGGAAAAGGGAACATGGAATGATTAATGGAAGAAATCAGTAACAAATATAAATATAGTATATACATATTTTCCTCTCCCAATTCCTAATAAGTTTTCAAATTGGATAGTAACCAATTTCCCACTCCTTTACACTTGACTATTTTTTTTAATGTAATATTAGTTTTGGTTAACACATACAGGTGAGATTAGAACTAAACAAGAAAAGTAATAGACATCATTAAGCAGAAATAAATATACGTCTGAACTGTGTTTCTCCTTTTCGAGAAGATGCTGAGAACTCTTTCATTTTTTTTTTTAATTGACTGTAGTGAAGTACAGTTTATAAACTATAAAATTTACCAAGTTTATGAGTAGAGTTTGATGAATTTTACAAATACAATTATAAACACCAACAAGATCAATACATGAAATATTTTTATCACTGGAGAAGTTCCCTTTTGATAATGTGCTTCAAAAATTATGCAAAAGAAGAATATTAAATCCCATAAACAGGGTGAAAATGAGTATGAATTTGTTGTTTTGTTTTAATGCCAGAAAACATGATATTTTCCTGTATATGAAGTAGAATTTTAATTCTGAAGTTGTAATGATGGCTAAAATGCCTTTCCACTCCTTTGCTTACCTGTAAATTTTACCTTTTCATAAAGAATTTGATATTATTTAAATATTTTTCATTTTCAAGATATATGATAGCAAATGGTATTCTAGTTAGCAACTTCCTTGCAAGTTGAGTTTACAAACTAATATTAAATGGCAAAACATTTTCTTAACAGTTTACTTTTTATCACACTGACTTACAAAAATGCACATAAAGCATTTTTGGTTATTTTTAAATTCAAAATAAAATCACTTTCGTTGATAATCATATTAATATTTAAGATTAATTCAAGTTAATTGCACTAATCATATTAAATTGCTTTTATGTACTCCTTTTACTTTTATTTCACCTCATTGTTACAATAACCTAGTAAAGCAAATATTGTGTATGTATTTTTAAATTTTCTTTTCTTTTTCTTTTCTTTTTAAGTAGGCTCCATGTTGATTGCAGAGCCCAGTGTGGGGGTTGAACTTACCACCCTGAGATTAAGACCTGAGCTGAGATCAAGAGTTAGACACTTAAGCTACTGAGCCCCCAGGAGCCTCCTTATGTTTGTATTTCCATACATTAGTTTAACTAAGGCCCAGATATATTATTTAACTTGAGCAAGACCTATGAAATGGCAGGGATATGTTTCAAAATCTGGACTTTTTAATCTAAATATAGTTCTACTCTACTAGGATGCCACATTTTGTGGTTTTGTGATTTTACTTGCGAAATAATTTCAAGTCATACCCAGTATATCATTATTTTTTAAAGATTTACTGAAGATTTTTGGAATGAGAGAAAGTGCATATCATTTCATTTGAAATCTATCATAAATATATATTTTTCCCAAGGCCCTCTATTTCCTGACCCTGGGTTTTCCTTTTTCTTCTTCCAGTCTTTGGCCCTACCTCTTC
Organism: Mirounga leonina; assembly: GCF_011800145.1. Lineage (NCBI taxonomy): Eukaryota > Metazoa > Chordata > Mammalia > Carnivora > Phocidae > Mirounga > Mirounga leonina. The sequence goes on along the minus strand of NW_023270387.1, from coordinate 33,482,560 downwards.
TGATCTCTTTATTACTCAGCACCTTAACTTCTATCTAACCTACTAAATGAGCCCTAAAGACTCACTCACAACTTGCTGAGACTTAAAACATATTCTAAACAAAAATATATACTGATTAAGTACAATATTCATAAGAGCTGCTAAAAATATAAAAATACCCCACCTAGGAGGGAAGAAGCGAGATGGCAGAAAAGTATATGACCTTGTTTCATCTGATCCCTTGAATTTGGCTAGATAACTATCAAATCATTCTGAACACCCATGAATTCAACCCAAGGTGTAAGAAAAGAATATTATCTGGAACTCTACAAGTAGAAAAGCGACCACTTTCTGCAAGGTAGCAGGTGCAGAGAAGTGAATCTGAGGGAATACATCAGAAAATAGACCACAGAGAAAGAGACCCTCAGTAAGCCAGCTACCAGAAAGTGATATAGCTCTGGAGAGAAAAATCAGAACCTTTAGAAATCTGCTCCAGTGAAAGACATCCCTGCAGAGAGGACCCCTCCCCAAATCAATAAAAATATATCCAAACCCTGACATATAATAGTGAAGCTTGCTAATTTCATAGATAAAGAGAAAATCCTGAAAGCAGCTTGAGACAAGAGGTTATTTACCTACAGGGGTAGGAACATTAGACTGGCAGCAGATCCATCCACAGAGACCTGGCAGGCCTGAAGGGCTGGCGAGATATATTCAGGGTACTAAATGAGAAAAAACATACAGTCAGGAATACTTTATTCAGCAAGGCTGTCATTCAGAATGGAAGGAAAGATATAGCATTTCCAAGACAGACAGAAACTGAAAGAACGTGTGACCATCAAGCCAGCCTGGCAAGAAATATTAATGGGGATTCTGTAAGCAAAGAGAGAGCCCATGAGTCACATAGACCAGAAAGAAACAGAGACAATCTACTGAAACAGGGACTTTACAGGTAATACAATGGCATTAAATTCATATCTTTCAATAGTTACTCTGAATGTAATGGGCTAAGTATTCTAATCAAAAGACACAGGGTATCAGATTGGATAAAAAAGGAAGATGAATCCATATGCTGTCTACAAGATATTTTAGACCTAAAAGACACCTCCAGACTGAAAGTGAGGGGGTGGAGAACCATTTATCATGTTAATGGACCTCAAAAGAAAGCTGGGGTAGCAATGCCCATATCAGACAAATTAGATTTTAAACTAAGACTATAGTAAGAGATGAAGAGGGACACTATGTCATAATTAAAGGGTCTACCTGATAAGAAGATCTAACAATTATACATATTTATGCTCCTAATTTGGGAGCCACCAGTTTTATCAACCAATTAACTAATTAATAACCAAAGTAAGTTATGTCATAATCAAAGTAAAGAAACACACCAATAGTACATTAATAGTAGGGGACTTTCAACACTCCACTCACAGCAATGGACAGATCATCTAAACAGAAGATCAACAAGGAAAGAAGGGCTTTGAATGACACACTGGACAAGATGGACTTCACGGATATGTACAGAGCATTCCATCCTAAAGCAACAGAATACTCATTCTTCTCAAGTGCACATGGAACATTCTCCAGAATAGATCACATCCTAGGTCACAAATCAGGTCTCAACAGGTACCAAAAGATTGGGATTATTCCCTGCATATTTTCAGACTGCAATGCTTTGAAACTTGAACTCAATCACAAGAGGATATTTGGAAGGAACTCAAACACTTGTAGATTAAAGAGAATCTTACTGAAGAATGAATGGTTCAATCAGGAAATTAAAGAAGAATTTAAAGAATTCATGGAAACTAAAGAAAATGAAAACACAAGTGTTCAAAACCATGGGATACAGCAAAAGTGATCCAAACAGGGAAGTACACAAGTTAACCCTTCACCTAAAGGAGCTGGAGAAAGACCAGCAAATAAAGCCTACACCAAGTAAGAGAGAAGAATAATAAACGTTAGAGCATAAATCAAAAAAATAGAAACCAGAACAGTAGAACAGACAACAAAACTAGAAGCTGGTTCTTTGAAAGAATTAATGATTGATAAACCCCTAGCCAGACGTATCAAAAAGAAAGAGAAAGGACCCAAATTAATAAAATCATGAATGAAAGAGGAGAGATCATGACCAACACTAAGGAAATACAAAGTAATTTTAAAAACATATTATGAGCAACTATATGCCAACAAATTAGGCAATCTTGAAGAAGTGGATGCATTCCTGGAAAGTTGTAAACTACCAAAACTGAAACGGGAAGAAGTAGAAAATCTGAACAGACCCATAACCAGCAAGGAAATTGAAGCAGTAATCAAAAACCTCCCAACAAAAAGTCCAGGTCCAGATGGCTTCCCAGGGAGAATGCTACCAAACATTTAAAGAAGAAATCATACCTATTCTACTGAAGCTGTTTTAAAAAATATAAATGGAAGGAAAACTTTGAAATTCATTCTATGAGGCCAGCATTAACTTGATCCCAAAACCAAAGACCACATCAAAAAGGAAAATTACAGACCAATATCCCTGATAAACATGGTTGTCAAATATTCACCAAAATAATAGCCAGTAGGATCCAACAGTACATTAAAAGGATTATTCACCAAGACCAAGTGGGATTTATTCCTAGACTGCAACTGTGATTCAACATTCGCAAATTAATAAACCTGAAAGATCACATTAGTAAAAGAAAAGACAACCATAGGATTGTCCCAAGAGATGCAGAAAAAGCATTTGACAAAAGACAGCATCCTTTCTTGATTAAAACATCACAACGTGGGGATAGAGGGAACATACCTTAGTATCATAAAAGCCCATCTACAAAAAGCCCACAATGAATATCATTCTTAATGGGGAAAAACTGAGAACTTTTCCTCTTAGATCAGGAAAAGGCAGGGACCCTCATTCTTACCACTGTTGTTCAACATATACTAGAAGTCCTAGCCTTAACAATCATATAAGAAAAAGAAATAAAGGGCATTGAAATTGGCAAAGAAGAAGTCAAACTCTCACTTCTTGCAGATATGATACTTTATATGGAAAACTCAAAAGACTTCACCCTTAAATTGCTAGAAGTCATACAGCAATTCAGCAATGTGGCAGGATACAAAATCAATGCACAGAAATCAGTTGTATTTCTCTACACTAACAATGAGACAGAAGAAAGAGAATTAAGGAATAGATCCCATTTACAACTGCAACGAAAACCATAAGATACTTAGGAATAAACCTAACCAAAGAGGTAAAGGATCTGTACTTTAAAAACTACAGAACACTTATGAAGGAAATTTACAAAGACACAAAGAGAGGGAAAAACATTCCAAGCTCATGGTTTGGAAGAAAATTTTGTTAAAATGTCTATGCTACCCAGAGCAATTTACACATTCAATGCAATCCCTGTCAAAATACCATTGATGTTTTTCACAGAGCTGGAACAAATAATCCTAAAATTTGTATGGAACCAGAAAAGACTATTCAATAGTCAGAGGAATATTGAAAAAGAAAGCCAAAGCTGGGGGCATCACAATGTCTGACTTCAAACTATATTATAAAGCTGTAATCATCAGGACGGTATGGTACTGGCACAAAAACAGACACATAAATCAATGGAGCAGAATAGAGAACTCAGAAATGGACCCTCAACTCTATGGACAACTAGTCCTCAACAAAGCAAGAAAGAACATTCAATGGAAAAACAAACAAACAAGGAAGCAAACAAAACAAAACAAAACAGTGTCTTCAATAAGTGGTACTGGGAAAATTGGACAGTCACATGGAGAAGATTGAAATTGGACAATTCTCTTACACCATACAAAAAGATAAACTCAAAATGGATTAAAGACCTCAGTGTGAGACAGGAATCCATCAAAATCCTAGAGGAGAACACAGGCAGCAACCTCTTCAACCTTGGTTGCAGCAACTTCTTTTTTTTTTTTTTTTTTAAGACTTTATTTATTTGACAGAGAGAGACAGTGAGAGAGGGAACACAAACAGGGGGAGTGGGAGACGGAGAAGCAGGCTTCCCGCTGAGTAGGAAGTCTGATGTGGGGCTCGATCCCAGGACCCTTGGACCATGACCTGAGCCGAAGGCAGACGTTTAATAACCGAACCACCCAGGCACCCCAGTTGCAGCAACTTCTTGTTAGACATGTCTCCAAAGGCAAGGGAAACAAAAGCAAAAATATACTTTTGGGACTTCATCAAGATAAAATCTTCTGCACAGCAAAGGAAACAGTCAACAAAACTAAAAATCACCCTACAGAATGGGAGAAGATATTTGCAAATGACATATCAGATAAAGGGCTAGTATCCAAGATTATAAAGAATTTATCAAACTCATCACTCCAAAAACAAATAATCAAGTCAAGAAATGAGCAGAAAATGTGAACAGACATTTCCCCAAAGAAGACATCCAAATGGCCAACAGACACATGAAAAAATGCTCAACATCCCTTGATATCAGGGAAATACAAATCAAAACCACAATGAGATACCACCTCACACCATTTAGAATGGCTAAAATTAAAAAGACAGGAAACAACAAATGTTGGAGAGGTTGTGGAGAAAGGGGAACCCTCTTACACTGTTGGTGGGAATGCAAGCTGGTGCAGGCACTCTGGAAAATAGTATAGAGGTTTCTCAAAAAGTTAAAAATAGAGCTACCCTATGACCCAGCAATTGCACTATTGGGTATTTACCCCAAAGATACAAACATGGTGATCCAAAGGGGCACCTGCACCCCAATGTTTATAGCAGCAATGTCCACAGTACCCAAACTGTGGAAGGAGCTGAGATGTCCTTCGACAAATGAATGAATAAAGAAGATGTGGTATATATATACAGTGGAATATTAATATTACTCAGCGATCAGAAAGGATGAATGCCTATGGTTTACATTGACATGGATGGAACTGGAGGGTATTATGCTAAGTGAAATAAATTAATAGAGAAAGACAATTATCATATGGTTTCACTCATATGTGGAATATAAGAAACAGTACAGAGGACATTAAGGGAAGGGAGGGAAAATTGTGAAGAAATCTGAAAGGGATACAAACCATGAAGGACTCTTAACTCTGGGAAACAAAATGAGGGTTGCTGAAGGGGAGGTGAGTTGGGGAATGGGGTAACTGGGTGATGGGCATTAAGGAGGGCATGTGATGAGCACTGGGTGTTATATGCAACTGATGAATTATTGAACACTACATCTGAAACTAATGATATACTATATCCTGGCTAAATGATTTTAAATTAAAAAATAAAAAATAAAATAAAATAAAAATTTAAAAATACCCCACATATAATTATATCTAGAAAAATTAATCAGCACTTCTATTATTTCAGAGATTCGTGATGGAATTACTTACTTGCCTAATGAGCATCTTTATTTGTCCTCACCTTCTCGTATGTTTTGAGTAGCAGCAATAGGCATCATTTAACATTACTAGTGATCTAAATAGGAATGTTGTGTTTATTTATTGGTGTGTAACAATAGTGCCATAAACTTACACTGTAAAACAACACACATTTATTATCTCACAATTATTATTATCTTTTGGTCAGGAGTTTGAGTACAGTTTAGCTATGTACTTTCCTTAAGTTTTGTAAAACTATAATGTAGGTATTAGCAGGGAATGTGGTCTCTTTGAGATCTGACTGAGGAATAGCTTGTTTTCAAGCTCATGATTGATCACAACATTATTTTGCGAGCTCTTGGCTGAAGGCAGCTGTAAATTTCTAATTGACAGGTCTGATTGCTTTCTTAAAACCAGCAAAGGAGAGTCTCACCTAGCAAGGTAGACATCTATATAATGTAATTACATACATCCCATCACCTTTATTCTATTCTATTTGTCATAAGTAAGTCACAGTTCCCATTGCTTAGAAAGATATGAATACTAGGAGGTTGGGATGATGAAAGTCACCTTAGAGTTTGTCTGCCACACTTGGACTCCATGTTCTAGTATTATAATTGAATGCTTTTAAGAAAGCACATGTATTCCAATAGAAATGTGTCCCATGGCCTTGATCCATGCTATTTCTTAGAGAGTTAATTGTCCCCAAATGTTGTAAAGATATAAATAAATAAATAAATAAATAAATAAATAAATAAATAATAAACAGCAACAATAAATGTGATGTGTTTTTAAAAAAATGAAGAAAACAAATTTAAGCAGGAATATCAAAGTAAATTTTAAAAAGGATAGTTGTAAAGTAGAAATGAAAGTCACTCTTCTCCTATCCAAATCTAACTGGCTTCATAAATATCAGCAGCATGGATACAGAAAAAGATATAAAATGAGTGTGTTAATCTTCTATTATTACCATTACCACAAATTCAGCAGTTTAAAACAATATTCCTTTATTGTCTCCAATGTGTATGCCAGAACTCTGGGCACAGCATAGCTCAGCTGGTTCTCTGGTCCAGGTTTCACAAGATGGAAATCAACGTGTCAGCAGGACTGTGTTTCTTTTGGAGGCTTTGAAGAAGAATCTCCTTTCAAGCTCATGCAGGTTGTTGGTCTAATTCAGTTTCTCATGGTTTTAAGACTGAGGTTTCCATTCCTTGGCTATTAATTCAAAGAAATTCTCACTTTTTAGAGGCCACCCACATCCCTTGGCTCCTTCCCAGCTTCCTCCACCTCCAAAGACAGCAATAACAAGTAATGGGTCAAGTCCTTCACATTCTGCAAATTTCTCTGATCTCTCCATCTGCCTCCTTACTCCTCTGCTTTGAGTCAGATAAAGCTCTTGGATTTTAAGAGTTTGTGTTAATCTCCCTATTTTAACTACAACCATAATTACATCTGCAAAATTCCTTCTCCAGTCTAGTTTATTCAAGGATTGTGGGGATTAGCACATGAGCATCTCTTCTGGGGGTGTTTTTTTGTTTTTTTTTTTAATCAGAATAAACTATAAAATGATGATAAAGTCATGATGGGATTTTCTTACTATAAGAATAAAAAAAAAGTTTTATTCTTTTATTGTCCCAAGGGACAGTATAATCTGATAATCTAAATAAATATCAGAGATTTACAAGCTTTTTTTTTTTTTTTTTTTTTTTTTTTTTGCATCCCTGGGGAGATTTACAAGCTTTTAAGAGTTTTTGTAAACTCAGTTTTTTCCAAGAAAATACAACTTCTCCAGAAGCCTGTTTCATTGTAACTAATCTCAGCAACAGCATTATTTTTAGGGCAGTGAAATATAAGCTAATTATAAAGCATTTTGGTATCTCCTATACAATCTTTGAGCAGTCCTTGGATTTAGGAGAAAAATGTTGAGGAGGCCAAAATCCTTTCATGCAAAATTATCTATTGGCTTGGCAACATAGCAATAGTCAATATTTCATAAAAGCAATGCCAAAATTTTTGCTTACAGGAATTGAGAGGTGTTTATTTTTGTTGATTTTGTTTCATCTGTGTTCTTAAAGGTATCAAATGGGTCTGAGATTTGATATATTTTGTGTGTTTGTATTTGGTGAACTCTAAGTAAATCAGCAACAATATGTCACTTCAGGATATGCTTCAGAGCAAAGCTGTATACTCACTGACCCTGAGAAGGATGTCAACAAACACAGCAATAATAATGGCTTATCTTAAATACTTCATTTATAAAACACTATGCTAAGCACTTTCATGAACTACCACACTTAATTCTGATTGAGCAGTAGGCATATTGTTCCAAGTACAAATATGAGAAAACAGTCTAACTTGTTAAAATTCATACTACTGGTACCTAATAGATAATGGGTGTCAAACCATGAATATCTATTTTTGGCACCTACAACCTTAATTTTTATTTTCTACCTCCTACACAAACATACACACACACATACACACACACACAAAATCATGCATGTACAAAAGGTATACATCTAACAGTGAAAGGTACACACTACCAGTACACATGAAGACTTAAAGACTTCAATGTTTGTCCCTAGCTCAAACTTAGGTGAACTAATGCTAAAGATCAGCAAAGATGCTAAAACATTAATTATGATTGGTTTAAAAAATTCTAAAACATTATTGTCTTTTACAAGACATTCACGTTCATGGTTTTCTTTCTATTATGTTCCAATTTTGAAGTGAAGTTAATGCTGCTACTTTTTACAGGACCTCTGATTATACCAAGTAAGCTTAAAGTGAAGCCATGATTAAGATATGTTGATAAGGCAAAACACAGTAAATTACAAATTAAGTTATATTACCAGTTCTATAGATCCCAGGTGCCATAAGGGGCATTTTGTTAAAAGAGATGTTAAATGAGTTCCTGAATGTTTGAAATATTTGGGACAAAAAAACACTGGCTGAACTCCAACATATCAGATAATTGAACTTAGCTCCTTTACTGGCAGTAATTAGGCCTAATTTGCATAGATAAGGTCATTTGAACAACTTTCTGGTGGAAAATATAGCTAATTGAGATTAATGACTCTTAAACACATTGCTCCTCTACTTAGCATATCAAGACAATATTTCCTGGAGAACAGAAAACGCTTCAGGAATTCTATTAGGAAAGTAGGGGTAAGAGGCCTTTTATTCTTTCACTCATTTTCCCACATAACATAGTTATAAGTTCCCATAGTATATGTCAAATTATTTTACAAAACAATTTTTTAAAAAAGCCTTGGGGCACCTGGGTGGCTCAGTTGGTTAAGTGTCTGCCTTCGAGCTCAGGTCATGATCCCAGCGTCCTGGGATCAAGCCCTGCATCGGGCTCCCTGCTCAGTGGGAGACTGCTTCTTCCTCTCCCTCTGCCTGCCTGCCTGTCTGCCTACTTGTATCTCTCTTGCTCTCTCTCTCTGTCAAATAAATAAATAAAATCTTTAAAAATAAAGAAATAAAAATTAAAAAGCCTTATCAATATAGTAATTTTTTTTTATTTTCAGTGATTTCTGTGCTTAATTTTTTTACACTTACTCATTTTTCATGTATAATTCCAACAAGTTTGATGTGATTTCTCCTCTTTTAAAGATGAACACACTGATGCTTGAAGAAAAGAAGTTCCTTAGTAAAGACTATACAACTAGTAAAACAGTCAAGCCAGGATCTGAAATCAAGTCTTTTCAACCTCTGAAACTATTTCAAAGCCTAAATCAAAATAAACAGAATAAAACACATACAATTTGCCAGATGTAAAACAATGTAATTTTTCTTTTGGTTTATGTTCTCATTATACTTCATACCAAATAAAAACGGGAAATAAATACATGTATTGGTTTTGAGCAGCTGTATGGTATATATAGACATATGAATACATGAACACATTAAAATATTTTTTTTAAACTGTGTTAGATTCTCAATTTTGTCAGAAAGTCCAGTAGTGATTGTTTAGAAAGAGAGAGTAATATACTTGTCCTACCTGCAATGTTTGGGTCTGTATGTACTTTGAGCAATGTATTGATTAATTGACCTTTCACTAAATCATCACACTGTAAAGATAATTGACAAGTAAGACAAATTAAATTTGTTCAGTCTAAACTAGGATACAAATTCCCCCCATTCATGGAACACATACAGGCAACATATGAACTGAATGACTTAAGTGTGACCTAATGATTAAAAAAAAAAAGACTGCTATTCTGTTATAAGCTGAACTGTGCCCTGCACCCCCCTCCCCATTCCTATGTTGAAGTCCTAAACCTTGGTACCTTAGGTTATAACTATTTGGAAATAGGGCATTTTACGAAATAATTAATGTAAAATGAGGTAATTGTGTTGGGCCCTAAGCCAATATGACTGGTATATTTATAAGAAGGGGAGATTAGGATTCATAGAGGAAAAAGACATCAGCTACGTGCACACAGAGATGAGGGACAAACATGGGAGGACACAGTGGGAAGGCAGCCATCTGCAAGACAAGGGAGACAGGCTTCAGAAGAAACCAAACCTGCTAACACCTTGATCTTGGACTTCTGGTTCCTAAACGAGGCGAAGTAAATTTCTGTTGTTGAAGCCACCAAGTCTATAGTGTTTTATTATGGCAGCCCAAGCAAGCTAACACATAGTCTCTTCCATTAAAGCACTTAAACTCCTTTTCCAGTGAAACTGATTTAATTGTACATGTTAACATCTACAGAAATCTCTAAGAAAAGATCTACATTATAGAATATGTAGGGATCACATCATAAGGTTCTCAGTAGAAAAAAAAACATCAGCACTTAAAATGACAGGATTTTTAGCCCTTTCATTCTTTCTCTATGGCCTTCTGTGTTTGGTGTTTTCCAAAGCCATTACTACTATATGTATGCAAATGTTTCTTGTGATGCTCTGATTGGAAGTTTGATACTTGGTCTGGCTAGTGTAGACCATCTTTAGTCTTATGTCAGGATCAAATGAGTAAACCATGAGATTGTGGCCAAGGGGGAGAAATAGAGCAGTTAAAGCCATTTTGGCATCTCAAAAGAGGGTGTTCTAATTACCAACTGCTATATCATATATTATCATAAAATTTAGTGGCTTAAACTAATAAATATTTATTACTCCATAGTTTCTGTGGACCAGGAACTTAGGTGCTGCTTAGCTAGGTTCATCTAACTCAAGGACTCTTGCAAAGTTGTGATGTAGATACTGCCCAGCACAGCAGTCACCTCAAAACTCAACTGAGGGAGGATTTATGTTCATGCTTGAAGCAGCTATTAGTAGGAATTGAGTCCCTGTTGGCTATTAACAGAAGACATCAGTGCTTGCCATGTGGGTGTCTCTATAAGGCTACTCAAAACATGGCAGCTAGATTATAGTCAACAATATTGTACTATAAACTTCAAAGTTGCTAAGAGACTAGATCTTATTGGTTTTTACCACAAAAAAGAAATTATCATAGGACTCAATAGAGGTATTAGCTAATCTGATGGTAATTATGCTGTAATATATAAATGTATCAAATTAACACATTCTATACCTTAAACATATACAATGTTATATGTCAATTATATAAAATTATTGGTGACCAAATGGTAGAAAAAAACCTAAAACATGTTATTGAAATAGAATAGGATGGCTACTAATGCATGAGTAAGACAAAAGACAGTAGGAAAACCAGTGGTGTCATGAGTAACTGACCTTAGAAGTAAGAGGGAAAGGGTCAGAGAAGACATAGGTTTGAGTAGTGTTGGGGAGGAAGACCTTCCTCTGACCTACAAGGTCCTTCCAGTTGGACATAGAATCAAATTGACAGATTAACAGGAGAAAATCACATTGGATAGGGGGATCCACACAGACATGAAATTCCAAAGACAATGAGAAAACATGAAGCTTGTATGAGCTAAGGAGAGGAGTAGGGTCTGAGGAAACAAAGTGAGAAAGACCATTAGCAAGAAGGTGAAAGGAGATGTTTGGGAAAACAAAGGTTGCCTTATTCTGCAGATAAATTCCCTAGGTAAAGGGAGTCTCTGTTAATAACTCTCTTCCTAGTACAGGCTCTTCTTTGCATTGTAAATGTAGGCAGTTGAGGGTGAGATGGAGAACTTTTCCTGCATCTGCTGGGTTTTGATTACTTTTAAATCAAAATAATCTTCATGCCGAAGTGGCCCATCTTGGGGCAGCTTGTCCTGGGCCCTTAGAGTAGTCATAAAGGAAGTGTAGGAATTGAACAAATGGAGTGGACTAGGAAATAAGAATACTTTATATAGATAAAGAAGTGTGGAAAATTACCTATTAGATTATCTACAATGACACTAATATCATGAAATAGTTATGATTTTCTTCCTGATTATCAAAGCAATTCTGACCTACTTGATTTGTGTGATAATCATTTTTCAAAAATCATAAAATGTTCCCCACATAGATATTACAGATATGTGTTATTTCTCATAATAATCTTGTTCCCTATGCATGTTTGTCCAGTAATTTAAATGGAATTGAATAAATCCAAACCTGGATCATGGAAATGTTTTTAATTGAAATTTATGGAATTCTATTTTTGTTACATTATTTTATTAAAATAATTTTAATTTAATTTAATTTTATTATGTTATGTTAGTCACCATGCAGTACATAATTATTTTGATGTAATGTTCAATGATTCATTGTTTTCATATAAAACCCACTGGTCCATGCAGTACGTGCCCTCCTTAATACACATCACCAGGCTAACCAATTCCCCACCCCCCTCCCCTCTAAAACCCTCAATTTGTTTCTCAGAGTCCATAGTCTTTCATGGTTCATCTCCCCCTCTGATTTCCTCCCCTTCATTTTTCCATTCCTTCTCCTAATGTCCTCCATGCTATTCCTTATGTTCCATAAACAAGTGAAACCATATGATAATTGACTTTCTCTGCTTCACTTATTTCACGTAGCATAATATTCTCCAGCCCCATCCATGTTGATGTAAAAGTTGGGTATCATCCTTTCTGATGGCTGAGTAATATTCCATTGTATATATGGACCACTTCTTTTTTATCGAATCATCTGTTGAAGGTCATCATGGCTCCTTCCACAGTTTGGCTATTGTGGACATTGCTGCTATAAACATTAGGGTGCATATGGCCCTTCTTTTCACTACATCTGTGTCTTTGGGGTAAATACCCAGGAGTGCAATTGCTGGGTCATAGCATAGCTCTATTTTTAATTTTTTGAGGCACCTCCACACTGTTTTCCAAAGTGGCTGTAACAACTTGCATTCCCACCAACAGTGTAAGAGGGTTCCCCTTTCTCCACAACCTCTCTAACATTTGTTGTTTCTTGCCTTGTCAATTTTTGCCTTTCTAACTGGTGTAAGGCAGTATCTCAATGTGGTTCTGGTTTGAATTTCCCTGATGGATAATGATGATGAATATTTTTCATGCATGTTACCCATTTGTATGTCTTCTTTGGAGAAGTGTCTGTTAATGTCTTCTGCCCATTTTTTGACTTGATTATTTGTTTTTTGGGTATTGAGTTTAAGAAGTTCTTTACAGATCTTGGAAATCAGCCCTTTCTCTGTAGTGTCATTTGCAAATATCTTCTCCCATTCTGTGGAGCCTCTTTGTTTTGTTGACTGTTTCCTTTGCTGTGCAGAAGCTTTTTATCTTGATGAAGTCCCAAAAGTTCATTTTCGCTTTTGTTTCACTAGGTTTTGGAGATGTATCTTGAAAGAAGTTGCTGTGGGCGATGTCAAAGAGGTTACTGCCTATGTTCTCCTCTAGGATTTTGATGGATTCCTGTCTCACATTGAGGTCTTTCATCCATTTTGAGTTTATCTTTGTGTATGGTGTTAGACAATGGTCGAGTTTCATTTTTCTGTATATAGCTGTCCAATTTTCCCAGCACCATTTATTGAAGAGACTGTCTTTTTTCCATTGAATATGTTTTCCTGCTTTGTCGAAGATATAGAATTGAGGGCCCATATCTGGGCTTTCTATTCTGTTCCATTGGTCTATATATCTGTTTTTGTGGCAGTACCGTGCTGTCTTGGTGATCTCGGCTTTGTAATATAGCTTGAAATTGGGCAATATGATGCCCCCAGTTTTGTTTTTCTTTTTCAACATTTCCTTGGGGATTGAGGGTCTTTTCTGATTCCATACAAATTTTACAATTATTTGTTCCAGCACTTTGAAAAATGTCATTGGAATTTTGATCAGGATGGCACTGAAGGTGTAGATTGCCCTGAGTAGCACAGACATTTTAACAATGTTTATTCTTCCGATCCATTAACATGGAATGTTTTTTCCATCTTTTTGTGTCATCTTCAATTTCTTTCATGAGTGTTCTGTAGTTCCTAGAGTATAGATCCTTTACCTCTTTGGATATGTTTATTGTGAGGTATCTTATGGTTTTTGGTGCTATTGTAAATGGAATCATTTCTCTAATTTCTTTTTCTACAGTTGCATTGTTAATGTATAAGAAAGCAACTGATTTCTGTGCATTGATTTTGTATCCTGCCACATTATTGAATTACTGTATGAGTTCTAGTAATTTGGGGGTGGAGTCTTTTGGGTTTTCCACATAAAGTATCATGTGATATGCAAAGAGAAAGAGTTTGACTTGTCAATTTGAATACCTTTTATTTCTTTTTGTTGTCTGATTGCTGTTGCCAGGACTTCTAGTACTATGTTGAACAACAGTGGCAAGAATGGGCATCCTTGACGTCTTCTTGATCTTAAGGGAAAGGTTCTCAGCTTTTCCCCATTGAGGATGATTTTCACTGTGGGTTTTTCATAGATGGATTTTATGAACTTGAGGAATGTTCCCTCGATACCTATACTCTGAAGAGTTTAAGAAAGGATGCTGTATTTTGTCAAATGCTTTTTCTGCATCAATTGAGAGGACCATATGGTTCTTCTCTCTCCTCTTATTAATGCGTTCCATCACACTGATCGATTTGTGAATGTTGAACCACCCTTGTATCCCAGGAATGAATCCCACTTGGTCATGGTGGATGATCCTTTTAATGTATTCTTGGATCGTATTGGCTAGGATTTTGTTGAGAATTTTGGAATCCATATTCATCAGGGATATGGGATCCGAAATTCTTCTTTTGGATGGGGTCTTTGCCTGGTTTGTGGATTAAGGTAATGCTAACCTCATAGAATGGGTCTGGAAGCTTTACCTCTGTTTCTATTTTTTGTAACAGCTTCAGTAGAATAGGTATTATTTCTTCTTTGAATGTTTGGTAGAATTCCCCAGGGAACCCATCAGACCCTGGACTTTTGTTTTTTGGGAGATTTTTGATCAGTGCTTCAATCTCGTTACTGGTTATTGATGTATTCAGGTTGTCAATTTCTTCCTGTTTCAGTCTTGGGAGTTTATAGGTTTCTGGAAGGCATCCATTTCTTTCAGGTTGCTGAATTTATTGGCATATAGTTGTTGATAATAATTTCTAATAATTGTTTCTATTTCCTTGGTGTTAGTCTTGATATTTCCCCTTTCATTCATAATTTTATTAATTTGGGTCCTTTCTCTTTTCTTTTGGATAAGTCTAGCCAGTGGTTTATCAAGCTTATTCATTTTATCAAAGAACCAGCTTCTAGTTTCGTTGATCTGATCTACTGTGTTTCTGGTTTCTAATTCATTGATCTGTGCTCTAATCTTAATTATTTCTCTTCTAATGCATGGCTTAGGCATCGTTTGTTGCTTTTTCTCTAGTTCTTTAAGGTGTAGTGTTAGCTGGTGAACTCGGGATTTTTCTTTTTTTTTTTTTTTTTTTGAGTGAGGCTTGGATGGCTATGTATTTCCCCCTTAGGACTGCCTTTGCAGTATCCCATAGGTTTTGGACCAATGTGTTTTTGTTCTCATTGGTTTCCATGAATTGTTTAAGTTCTTCTTTGATTTCCCGGTTGAACCAAACATTCTCGAGCAGAGTGGTCTTTAGCTTCCATGTGTTTGAATTTCTTCCAATTTTTTTCTTGTGATTGAGTTCCAATTTTAAAGCATTATGGTCTAAGAATATGCAGGGAATAATCTCCATCTTGGTATCAGTTGAGACCTGATTTGTGACCCAGTATGTGGTCTATTCTGGAGAAAGTTCTGTGTGCACTTGAGAAGAATGAGTATTCTGTTGTTTTAGGGTGGAATGTTCTATATATATCTGTGAGGTCCATCTGGTCCAGTGTGTCATTCAAAGCTCTTGTTTCTTTGTTGATTTTCTGCTTAGATGATTTGTCTATTGCTGAGACTGGAGTATTGCAATCTCCTACCCTTAATGTATTATTATCAATATGATTCTTTATTTTGGTTAACAGCTGGCTTATGTAGATGGCTGCTCTCATGTTGGGGGGCATAGATATTTACAATTGTTAGATCTTCTTGTTGGATAGACCCTTTAAGAATGATATAGTGTCCTTCTGTGTCTCTAACTACAGTCTCTAGCTTAAAATCTAATTTGTCTGCTATAAGAATTGCTACCCCAGCTTTCTTTTGAGGTTTGTTGGCCTGGAAGATAGATCTCCATCCCTTCACTTTCAGTCTGGATGTATCTTTAGGTTCAAAATGATTCTCTTGTAGGCAGCATATGGGTGGGTCCTGTCTTTTTATCCAATCTGCAACCCTGTGCTGTTTTATGGGAACATTTAGGCCATTCACATTGAGAGTGATTATTGAAATATATGATTTTATTGTCAGTATGTTGCCTGTGAAGCCCTTGTTTCTATAAATTGTCTCTGTAAATTTCTGCTCTATATCACTCTTGGGGTCTTTCCCCTTTTATAGAATTCCCCCTTAATATTTCTTGCAGGGCCGGCTTAGTGATCACATATTCTTTCAGTTTCTGCCTGTCTTAGAAGCTCTGCATCTCTCCATCCATTCTAAATGATAGCCTTGCCAGATAAAGTATTCTTGGTTGCATGTCCTTCTCATTTAGTACCCTGAATATGTCTTGCCAGCCCTTTCTGGCTTGCCAGGTCTCTGTGGATAGGTCTGAGGTTATTCTGATGTTCCTCCCTCTGTTCGTAAGGAATCTCTTCCCCTTAACTGCCCTTAAGATGGTTTCCTTGGTTCTAAGCTTTGTGAGTTTTACTATTACATGCTGGGGCATTGTCTGTTTTCCTTCATATTGGGAGGGGTCCTCTCTGCCTCTAGGACATGAAAGTTCATTTCATTCCCCAGATTAAGGAAGTTCTCAGCTATGATTGCTCAAATATATCTTATAGACCTCTCTCTCTCTCTCCACCCCTTCACGGATCCCAATAATTCTGACACTGGAATATTTCATTGTGTCACTTATTTTCCTGATTCTGTTTTCATGGATTTTGAGTTGTTTCTCCCTGGCCTCCTCTTTTTCCTTCTTTTCTATCAATTTGTCTTCTAGATCACTAATTCATTCTTCTGCCTCGTTTACCCTAGGTGTTAGAGTATCTAGATTAGATTGTTTAAATTCTGCCAATTCAGCTTTCATTTCTGCCCCTAGAGACTCTATGTTGCCATTAATCGATTTCTCCATTCTAGCTATTGTCTTCATAACTGTTACCCTGAAGTCCATTTCTGACATCTTGGTTATATCTGTATCCATTTGTAAATCTGTGGCAGAAGTCACATCTCTGAGTCTTTCCTATTTTGGTGGTTCCTCTTCCTAGTCATTCTGTTGAGGGGTGGTTGAGGGAATGTACAGAGTCCAAATTATTGACCACAACCCAAGCAAGATGCACCTGTTTTATAGGGACCTTAGGGTTGTTGGCCTCTTGTTCTTCCAGGCTGTCTTCTGGGGGAAGGGCCTGCCATGCTGTTACTCAGGCAACTCTGTTTGGGCAGAGATTCCCTGCCCCCTGTGGTGGGGATGGGCTCAGTGAAAACTGTTTTTTGGGGGCTTTTGTTCTCTGGTGGCTTTCCGTGGCAGCTTTCCACATCTCTTCTGAGAGTCAGACAGAGCAAAAGAGATCATTTCCAACCCTCTGCCTCAGAGCAGAGACATTGCTATCTGTTCTTCAGTGAGCTCTGCAGCATCCGGGTTTGTGTGCCCGTCAGCAGGGCTCCCAGTCCTCACCTCCAGGTCATGGCATGAGGGCACGTCTCTGCCCTTTGTGCTTCTAAAACTGCCTGCCAGCCCCAGTTTGCATGTGCAGCCCCTACGCTCCAGGTTTCAGTTGGGAGGACTGACCTAAAGTCCTTTCCCTGCCACTACCTGTCTGCAAGTCTGTGCCCCGTCCCCAGTGCAGGAGGCTTTCACTGCCCAGCAGTGTAGGATCCCCACGACCCCCCCTTCCATTTATCTTCTGATATCTGCTCATGGAATCACAGCTCCCCACTTCATACCTCGAAACCAACCACCTACGGTGTTCTGTTTGTAGAGATCCAGATCTATCTTCTTACATATCAGCTGCTTTTGTGGGTGTTCAGAGTGGTCTGGTAGATATCCAGCTCAATTCAGGGGATGGTTTGAATATGGTCCCCTACTCTGCCATCTTTCCCCAACTTTAAAGTAATTTCTATAATATTCTTTTCATTTTATAGTTATTGATTATATCTATTCATTATCTACTATGAATATTTTGATATATCCTTCAATATATCTCTAATTGAAATATGCTTTTTTATTTTAGTGAATTAATAAATTGGTTAATTAACTAATTGTAATCTTCTTCTTTTGCCAGAAATGTTTCAATGATTCATGGGGCTATTCACAAACAACTCTGCATTCAGCTCTCTTAAGCATTTCCTTTCCTTTCACATTTTAGTGAACTGAATCCCCTGGATAATGAAGTGTGATATATTTGGTTTAAAGAGAAGAAGGTAAGAAGAGAAAAAGGAAGAAAGAAAAAAACCTGCATTTTGAAAACCTGACACTTACAGTCTGGGCTTCTGAGACTTTAATTAAAATGATAAAATTTTATTGATCCCATGATTACTTTATATACCTTGTTGCCTTGTGTTTTTAATTACAATTAAAAACTGTCTGCAGTGTTTTATTCCTCAGACTAAGTAGCACCAGATGTTTGAAGTAAACAATATCCAGAGGATATGTGGATTATCCTTCCTTTACAGAAGGATTGGGATTCCATTTTTCTTTCCTTATGCACCTTGTATTCATAGGTGTGGTTTAGCAGTTATTATCTTTTGTCCTGTCCCCTAAAACATGCACAGATAACTACAAACCCCACATGTTACACTAATTAAAACATTATTTTTTTTAGTTTTCTCAGTGTCAAACTGCTATGCAATAAGTAATAATAATATGGCTAAACTAATTGGTGAAGTTTATAAGCTTAAGCACAAAATTATGAGCAGATCAGTTATGTGTTTAATAATATTTCATAATGGATAGTGCATGAACTTTGAAGTTAGGCAAATCTGAAATAAGGTTGGACTGGTGCATAGACCTGGCTTTGTCTCCTGTAACTTACTTAATTATTATTATTTTTTAAAATTTTTTATCACTAAATTAAGAGAAATAGAATTTATGTGAAAGCTATTATAAAGATAAAATAAAATAGTATAATCATTTAACACAGTGCCTTGCGTAATAATAATGTCATTAATATTATTATTTTCTAAACAGTATCAATATAAGCTCCTACTATGTGCTCATCAATGTTTAGTACAAAACATAGAAATATGCAGATAGATGTCTCAGGTGCTTATAGAATATTTTAAAACAACATAATAAATACATGTATGCAATATAATGATTATTAGTAAGACTTCTTTGGTAAGACAAACTGATTGGATTATCAAATTCAATGGAGATTTAAAATAAAATATATAGATTTAGGTGGAAAAGTACAAAATATCTCTCTCTCTCTCTGTCTCTTATTTGTTTAAAGTTCCAAACTCCCTGAGATAGCTTCTTGCCTGGGGACCTCAACTTTCCCATTATTAAGAGGAAACATATTAACAAAAGGAAAGGTATTGAGAGGAAAAGTGAAAAAAACATTATCCAATGAGGAGAATACAGGGTGTTCTCCCCAGGATTCCCTGTTTAATGCACAATGAAATTCAGATGGCAGTAATATACTCAATGAAGGATAATAAGAAGCTGATTTATCACCTAATACTGGAAGAATTTTGACTACCGAATATCTAACAGTAAAATGGAGAATTCAAGATAAATATTAAATACTTAATAAAGTTCCCTTATGAGTTTACCAAACAGAATTCAACACAGAGATGACTGTTTAATGTATGCAACAAAATAATGTCATTACTGAGCATATATACATTTTTTTTGTAAATACATACAATTTTAAGCTCAAGCTTGTGCATGCCTAATAATGTAAAATTACATAGGTGAACCCTTGACTATAACACCTCTAACATATATATAACACACTTATCATAAGACCAGTATAGGCCAGTAATTCAGTTAAATAAATGAATGTTTTTAAGTTTTCTTGCACATTATGTAATATTATAATTAATCTATACAATTCTTCTAAATATCAAGTTCATGTTCTGTGAACTTTGTACTTATAATGAATTTTATACATTTTATTCTAAAATTTTTTAAATAATATTATTTTATTTTTGATCTTTCTGAAGCTGTTTAATTAAAGAATGACCATTCTGACTGGTGTGAAATGATGTCTCATTGTGGTTTTGATTTGCATTTCCCTAATGATGAGTGATGTTGAGCAACTTTTCATGAGCCTCTTGGCTATCTGTATGTCTCCTTTGGAGAAATGTCTATTCAGGCCCCTGCCCACTTTTAATTGAATTGTTTGGGTTTTTGCTATTGAGTTGTGTAAATTCTTTATATATTTTTGGATATTAACTCCTTATCACATATATCATTTGCAAATATCTTCTCCCATTCACTAGGTTGCCCTTTTTTTTCTGTTGATGATTTCTTTTGCTGGGCAAAAGCTTTTTATTTTAGCATAATCACCTCACACCAGTTAGAATAGCTAACATCAAAAGACAAGACAAGAGTTGGTAAGGATGTGGAGTAAAGGGAACCTTTGTGTACTGCTGGAGAGAATATAAATCAATGCAACCACTGTGGAAATGTATGGAGGTCTCTCAAAAAAATAAAAATAGAAATACAACATGATCCAGTAATTCCACTGCTGATATTCACTCAAAGAAAATGACAATACTAATTTGAAAAGATATATTCACTCCTATGTTTATTGCAACATTATTTACAATAGCCAAGATATGGAAGCAAACCAAGTGTCCATGGATAGATGAATGGATAAAAAAGACATTGTATATATAATCAATGAGATATTACTCAGCCATAAAAAATAATGAGTACTTGCTATTTGTGACAATATGGATTAACCTAGAGGGTATAATGCTAATTGAAATAAGTCAGAAAGAGAAAGACAAATACTATACGATTTCACTTGTATGTGGGAATGCAAAAAATAGAACAAATGAAAAAACAAACAACAACAAAAACAGACTGATAAATACAGAGAACAAATTAGTGGTTGCCAAGGGAAGGTGGGTGGGGGATGGGTGAAATAAGTAAAGGGGATTAAGAGCTACAAATTTCCAGTTATAAAATAAATAAGTCATGAAGATGAAAAGTACAGCATAGGGAATACAGTAAGTAATATTTAATAACATCATGTGGTGACTACACTCATCATGGTGAGCACTAAGTAATGTATATAATTCTCAAATCAATATGTTAAACATCTCAAACTAATATAATATTGCATGTTAATTATACCTCAATTAAAAAATAACCAGATATTATAAGGCAAACCATTTACCAAGAAAATCAGCATTTACTTATCAGTATAAATTAATAATTTTGTTATAAACTGCAATGAGAAAAATATAGAGTCGAATGCTGAACTATTAAAAAAACTTTATATTTCATTCATCAGATATCAGTAATTTAAATGTCAGTGTCCTAGTTTTATTGACACACTCATTAAGTAAGTATTATTAAATCAAACTTTTAAATATTTACTAAGGGATCCAATAGTTCACCCAAATATAAATTATAAATTTTGAAGATAATTGTATTTGTAATAAACTAAATAGTTTCTGTTTCTTAAAATTTTATTCTATTGGGATAACACTATTTTACCTTTATTACTTTTTGAAAAGATTTACAATTACTAGAAAAACATTATAAAATAAAAAGTCTAATAAATGAGAAACTTAATTCACATAATACTTAGATATATTATAGCATTACTGTTAACAGTACATATTTTTAATAGTACATATTCAATATTTATTTTTTAAAAACAGTTATAATAGGGCAAAATATCAAGATATCAAAGACTGTAATGTGTATTATCTAAAGTAGCAATTAACTGGCATTCTAGAAAAAAGGAAAAAAAAATAAGAAAACAAAAATTGAATTTTTTCCCCTTTATTACTCTGGTTTCCCAGCAAACACCACTCAGTCCCCATGTATAGATGGGCTCATCAGTGTCCCGAGGTTAGGAATAAACTCCATGTTAAGAAGTCCATCTTTAGGGAAAGTATCACACTAACTTGGTATCAAAGCATCAGATAAGCACTACTGTGGGTCCCATTCTGAGTATAATATGAGCTTTTGCATTGCTTTATCCGACACATGTTCTTTTCCCTAGCTTGGGATACTGACACCCTGACTTCCTGCATCCACCCACACCCTGAAGTTTCGGCCCCTGCCGCTGACTTCTGCACTAATGACTCATTGAAAAACCCTACTAAAAGACTTATAACTAAAACCAATTATTCAATTTCCTCTAAAAAAATCATTCTGATTAATCCCATAACATGTTATGTACATTTTTAAATCAATTGCCAGCAGAATTATAAAATTCCCCGGTCAGCCATCATTATCTTATTTCTCATCTCACTATACTTCTTGTTTATTCTGTTACCAGACTCCATCTCCCACAGTGGTGCCTCTGCCAAATAAAAATCACACTGTATACTCAGGAACTCATAAAAATTATCTGTAAAATCTCCTATATTTATTCTCCATTTTTTCTGTATTTTTCTTGCTATAACTGAATTAGGTTGCCCACTGAAGACACTGGGTCCAGTCTTCTGGAGATGAGACTTCATTTTTCTCCCCCACATTACATAAACATATTCTCAAGATGTGTTGATTGTTTTGTATGCCCTCACTTTTTTATTATTTCCTTTTATACATCTATTTATCCTTCCAACCTCAAAAAATCCAGTTGGATTGAAATCATTCTTCATGACTTCAACACTATGAAGGTACAGCCAACACTTTGGTTTCTCTGTGCCTTTTACCTCATCACTTCTGAAGATTTTTTTCTTCATCTCGCTGCAACTTCTCATTCTTCCCTCGGTCATTTCCCAGACACTTACAACCAAATATAAGTACACCACCTCAGAAAACACCACTTGAAACCTTTTCCTCTCTCAGTAGCACCTCCTAACTTACCAGCTGTTTTCTACTACTCCCATGTCAAAATTTCAACTTCTTGGTGATTTTCAGTCATCAACCATTCTCTCATGGCCTGTCTTCACTCCTTAAACATCTTGTTTTTCATAGTCTATTGCTATAGTCATTTCATTGCAAATAGATTTTCTTCATTTCCGTCTTCATGCTAACAACCCTATTTAAACTAAAATCTTTATTCTAAGTTGGGGGATATAGCAACAAGACCTACACCAACTCAAATTAATGTACCTGTAAAAATACACAGCTATGCTGACCACTCTTGTTTCATGTTTAAAGCCACAGATTTCTACTGAGCTCTCTGAACTGAAAATACTATGTTGCTCCAATAGGTTAACTTTCTCATTCTAATAAATAATATCCCTTTGACATCCCCCTATTATCTTGCTTTCAGTCAATGACATGTATTAGCAAACAAACAAACAAAAAGAAACCTAATTATTCATAAAATATCTTCATTTGGGTATACTATATCCCTATCTATTTAGTCTTTCCTTTTTTTCCCTCTTTCTGCTTGAGTCCAAACTCTAATTTTTTCACTATATTGCATTGCATCTTGTTACTCAAATATCTCCCTCTTGCACTATCTCCTTTCCTTTTGCATCATTGTTTTTATCCTGTACTACACGTGTTAAGTTTAACATAAGCACAAAGTCATTCTTAATTTTATTAAATCTTATAAAACACTCACTTGGCCTTTTACTTTAGACAACTCTAATAATTGACCAATTATCTGCTCCATTCTATAGGCAGTCTCCACGAAATTTGTTTTTACTGTTTCTAATTCTTCATGACCCATTCTGTCTTCTCTAATCAGATTTTCATTTCCTTGTGACATCATTCTATTTAAGTCCATGATTGACTACTATCTGGACTGTAAAGCACCATTCTTATCAAGTCCACCAATGATTTAACTTTATAAATAACTTCTTTTCAAGTTTACCAAATACTTTTTAAATTCAATCATTTATATGCTTTAATCCTACTTGGGATTCTCAGCAGCTTTGACAAAATCATTACTTCAACCTTATTGAAGCACTTTAATGTCTAGGCTAAATGACCTCATTAAACTCACAGAAACTTAGTTTCTCATTTATAAATGAGGATAATTATCTTGCAGGATTGTTATATGATTCAGTGAAGTAATATATATGACATCTACCAATGGCTGGCTTTTAGGATGGACTCAATCAAGAGAAGCAGATGTAATAATAATTAATTTATTGAGCATTCCAATCTTATCTCTAGGTCTTATCTATGCTCTATGAGATGCAAGTTAGCAGGAGCATTCTTATTTTATATACCCTTTAAGCCCATGTCTGAGCACAAACATAGCAAAAATTTTGGAACATAGCAGTAAATGTTTATTAAAATAATTATTTTATTCAATTGTTGACTCAAGTTTTTTGTTTTTAATTTTTTTTTTAACCAAAAAGTAAGCTAATCAGTTTGCAACCTTCTCTCCCAGCAGGACGGGTGGAAAATTACCTGAGATCTCACTTTACACAGACTATGGCCCCTTTCTTGTCAATTGGTTAGAAATGTCTTTCAACACCCACCTGATAGATGGTATCAAAGACTTAATTTCTCTAGACAGTGGAGCAGCAACTTATCACTGAGGAGACAGTAATGAAGTCCCTGAATACTTTTATACTTTCCCTCTGCACTCAAACTGTGTTAATTCACAAATCATCTTTTGTCTGTATATTGTATAATTCATCATATTTAGAGGTTTAATTATAGACAAATTGTTAAATTGGTTGTTTATGTAGACGTGCACTTTCCTAAGAGTGAAAATACAAAATCCATAGATATCAAATTTAGTATGTTCTGTATTGACATCCTCCAGCACAAATTGCTCAATATACCCCAAAATATACATTTAAGATGGTAAATATCACCCATATATATAACACCATTTTAATCTTTATGTGTCAGAGTTACGGATACTTGAAGTCTTCTGTGAACTTTCACTTCAGCTTTTGTTATTTTTCATTAAAGGTAGATTCCTTCAACTCAATCCATTACAAAAAAGTATGTCTTTATTTCCCCATTCCGTTCAATCAATTGATGTGATATTCACATAAGTGTAGAAATAGAAAATTAGTTTTATAACAGCAAAGTCATTGTATGATAGTTGTTTCTTATGAGGCTATAACTTTGAAAAAAATAGTAGAAAGCAAATTTATTGCTTTAGAATCCAACATATGTATTATTTTTTTACAGTGACCAATTTGGATCTTATTTCATATCTGGTCTAGCTACTCACTCCTCTTTAAAAGCTTCACTTTTATTCACTTGCCCTCAAATATAACCTATTCTTTCAAATTTTCCTTTTATTTCATTGGTAGCACCTTTTCAAACTTCTTTGCTGAATTTTCCTCCATTTTCTGAACTGTAAGTAGGAGAAAGCCTCAGAATTAGATCATGTTCTTTTTTATGATCACATCCACTCTCTAGTAAGCTGATTTACTGACTCCTGCTATTTTAAATACTATTCATATAAAGGGCACTCAAATTTTAATCTTCAAATCTGTTCTCCTACCTGAATTGCAAACCATTATATTCAACTGACTACTTATTTCTTATAGGAATATCCAACTGATCATGTCCAAAAGTATACTGTTGATTTCCTGTTTCTTCAGTTATACCTCCTAGACAAATGACCCATCTCTCATAAAATTGTAACAACATTCATCCATTTGCTCAGGCAAAAACAAAAACATTTCATTTCAACTATTTTTTAACAACCGGTGCTCTTCATATCACTAGATAGTACTACTACTTACTAAGTAAATTCATCACCATTTAATACTATATTTTCCAGTATCCTAAATTAATCTCCCTGCTTCCATTTTTATCTACCATAAGTAGCCATAGTAATTCTTGAAAGGAAGACTCACCTTCTTTTTCCTTTTCTCTTTTTCTATTCTGACCAGAGTGTTTTTTCTTATTTCCTAAACATATAAATGCATCCTACCTCAGAATATTTGCTAAACATTATACCTAAAACACATACTAGATCAAGGTTACTCAGTGTCAATCTCAATAAAGTAAAAAGCTTGAGCTAGAAAGATACTGAAAGCATTGCTTCCTTGATAGTGATAATTTGCCTAGTTTCATCTTTAATTTACATTGTGATGCAATTATTGCTGATTAGTGAAAGTTCACACATTTGACCATTCTGGTCTAAGTTACACTTTGATGCTTTTTTTTAATATTGACATGACTCATGATGTCACTTCATTAACTTCCCTGCCCAAATATCACCTCACAGAGAGGCTTTCTCTGAAAAACTTATATAAAATAGTACACTATCTATCCCTTTTCTCAACTTTATTTTTCTTGACAACATTTATCATGCAAATAACAAATCAGCTATACCCACACAACTTACTGTTTGCATTACATGATTTTATTCTTCCAATGTCTTTATCAACCTGACCTCACTATTCCAGGAGACTTATTTGGGAAGAAGAAAGTTAAAAATAATTTTATAATTTATTTCACCAACTGCCTGAAAATCCAATTAAAATGAAATTCAGGTTGACCAAGAAATACAAGAAGAAATAAAAATGTACATGGAAACAAATGTAAATAAAAATGCAACTGTCCCAAACTGCTGGGATGCAGCAAAAGCAGTTCTAAGAGAGACTTTTATAGCAATATAGGCCTACCTCAAAAAGCAAGAAAAATCTCAAATAAACAACCAAACTTTGCACCTAAAGGAGCTAGAAAGTAACAACAACAACAAAAACCCTAAAAGCAATAGAAGGAAGGAATAATAAAGAATAGGTAAGAAAAAAAAAATGATATGGAAACTAAAAAACAGTAGAACAGATCAAGGACACCAGAAGCTGCTTGTTTGAAAAAAATCAATAAAATTGATAAAACTCTAGCCAGACTTACCAAGAAAAAAAAAAAAAGGAAAGATTCATATAAATAAAATCACAAATGAGAGAGAAGAAATAAAAACCAATACCATAGAAAAGCAAATACTCATAAGAGAATATTGTGAAAAACTATATGCCAACAAATTGGATAACCAGGAAGAAATGGATTCCTAGGAACATCTAAACTACCAACACTGAAAGCAGGAGAAATAGAAAATTTGAATAGATGGGTAACCAGCAAAGAAATTGATTCAGTAATCAAAAATTTCCCAACAAACAAAAGTCCAGGGTCAGATGGCTTTACAGGGAAATTCTACAAAACATTTAAAGAAGAGTTAATACCTATTATTCTCAAATTATTACAAAAAATAGAAAAGGAAAGAAAATTTCCAAATCAACTTTATGAGGTCAGAATTACCCTGATTTCCAAACCAAATAAAGTCACCACACACACACACACAAAAAAAAAAAAGAGAGAGAGAGAGAGAATTACAAGCCAATATCCCTGATGAATATAGATGTAAAAATTCTCAAGAATATACTAGCATACCTGGCACTTGGGTGGCTCAGTTGGTTAAGGTTGGTTAAACATCTGCCTTTGGCTCAGGTCATGATCCTAGGGTCCTGGGGTCAGGTCCTGCATTGTGCTCCTTGCTCAGCAGGGGTCTCTGCTTCTCCCTCTACTCCTCCCCATTGCTTGTGCTCTTGCTCTCTCTCATGCTCTCTCTCAAATAAATAGATAAATAAAATCTTTTTAAAAAATTAAATAAAGAAAATACTAGCATACCAACTATAACAATACATTAAAAAAATTATCCACCATGATCAAGTGGGATTTATTCCTGTGTTGCAAGAGTGGTTCAATATTAACAAATCAATCAATAGGACACATTGCATCAATAAGAGAAGAGATAAGAACCATATGATCATTTCAATAAATGCAGAAAAATCATTTGGTAACGTACAACATCCACTCAGGATTAAAAACCCTTAACAGAGTAGGTTTAGCAGGAACACACCTAACATGATAAAGGCGAAATATGAAAAACCCACAGCCAACATTATCCTTAATGGGGAAAAAAATGAAAGCTTTTCCCTAAGGTCAGGAACAAAACAAGGATGTCCATTGTCACCACTTTTATTGAACATAGTACTGAAAGTCCTAGTCACAGCAATAAGACAACAAAAAGAAATAAAAGAAATCTAAATTGGTAAGGAAAAAAAAATAAACCTTTCACTATTTGCAGATGACATGATACTCTATACAAAAAACCCTAAAGATTCCACCAAAAAAATGCTAGAATTGTTAAATGATTTCAGTAAGGGATACACAATTAACATACAGAAATCTGTTGCATTTCTATACAATAATAATGAAGTAGCAGCAAGAGAAATTAAGAAAACAATCCCATTTATAATTGCACCCAAAATAGTAAGACACTGAGGAGTAAACCTACCAAAGAGGTGAAAGACCTGTAATCTGAAAACTATAAAACACTGATGAAAGAAATTGAAGATGACACAAAGAAATGGAAAGACATCCCATGCACATGGGTTGGAAGATCAAATATTGTTAAAATGTCTATACTCTCCAAAGCAAACTACAGATTTAATGCAATCCCTATCAAAATACCAACAGCATTTTTCACAGAACTAGAACAAACAATCCTGAAGTTTGCATGGAATCACAAAAGACCTGGAGTAGCCAAAGCAATCTTGAAAAAGGAAAGCAAAGCTGGTGGCATCACAATTCCAGACATCAAGTTATTTTACAAAGCTGTAGTAATCAAAACAATATGGTACTGGCACAAAAATAGATACTTAGATCAATAGAACAGAACAGAAACCCAGAAATAAACCCACAGTTATATGGTCAATTAATCTTTGACAAAGCAGGAAAGAATATCCAATGGGGGGGGGAATTAAAAAAAAACTGTCTCTTCAACAAATGGTATTGGGAAAACTGGCCAGCAACATGAAAAAGAATGAAACTGGACCACTTCCTTAATCATACACAAAAATAACTTCAAATGGATTAAAGACCTAAATGTGAGACCTGAAACCATAAAAATCCTAGAAGAGAATACAGGCAGTAACTTCTTTGACATCCACAGTAGCAACCTCTTTGTAGATATGTCTCCTGAGGCAAGGTAAATAAAT
This sequence comes from Mirounga leonina, assembly GCF_011800145.1. NCBI lineage: Eukaryota > Metazoa > Chordata > Mammalia > Carnivora > Phocidae > Mirounga > Mirounga leonina. The sequence continues at coordinate 33,453,796 of NW_023270387.1, read as the reverse complement.
AAATAAATAAATAAATAAATAAATAAATAAATAAATAAATAAATAAA
>NW_023270387.1:33288468-33453739 GCF_011800145.1 Mirounga leonina | reverse complement strand
AAATAAATAAATAAATAAATAAATAAATAAATAAATAAATAAATAAAACTATTGGGACCAAATCAAAAAAACACTTCTGCACAATGAAGGAAACAACCAACAAAACTGAAAGACCTATAGAATGAGAGAAGATATTTGCAAATGACATATCTGTTAAAGGTTTAGTATCCAAAATATATAAAGAATTTATACAACTCAACATCCAAAAAAATCCCAAATAATCCAATTTAAAAATGGGCAGAATATGTGAACAGACATTTCTCCAAAGAAGACATACAGTGGCCAACAGACCCATGAAAAGATGCTCAACATCCCTCATCAGGGAAATGCAAATGAAAACTAAATGAGCTATTTCCTCACATCTGTCAAAATGGCTAAAATCAACAACAGAAGAAACAGCAGGTGTTGGTGCAGATGTGGAGAAAAAGGAACCCTCTTGGGGTGTTGTGGGAATGCAAACTGGTAGAGCCACTGTGGAAAACAGTATGGAGGTTCCTCAAATGTTAAAAATAGAACTACTTTATGATCTAGCAATCACATTACTGGGTGTTTACCCAAAGAATACAAGAACACTAACTGAAAGGGACTCATGCACACTTATATTTATCTCAGCATTATTTACAATAGCTAAGATATGGAAGCAGCCCAGGTGTCCAAAAATTGATGAATGGATAAAGAGGGGGTGTATATATACACAATGCAATATTATTCAGCCATAAAGAATGAAATCTTGCCATTTGCAACAACATGGATGAAGCTAGAGTATAATCCTTAGTGAAATAAGTCAGAGAAAGACAATACCATATGATTTCACTCATATCTGTAACTTTAGAAACAAAACAAACAAGCAAAGGGGGAAAATGAGAGAGAGAGAGAGAGAGAAATCAAGAAACATGCTCAAATTATAGAGAACAAACTGATGGTTACCAGAGTGAAGGTGGGTGGGGGGGATGGGTAAAATAGGTGATGGGGCTTAAGGAGTGCACTTGTGATGAACACAGGGTGATGTATGGAAGTGTTGAATTACTATATTGTACACCTAATGTTAACTAACGAATTAAAATAAAAACTTTAATAAACAAACAAATAAATAACTGGATAGAATTTCAAATACTCAGTTTTAAATAGGTAGTGCCAGATGACCATTTCCTTCTGGATCTCACTTAAAATTCTCGCTCACACTCTTTCATTTATCTATACACCAGTTCTAAAATATTATATAATAAACTATAACCAGCTCTTAGTAAGCTCTTACAATGAAAGACTAACTTTAATGAGAATCTAAAAAAAAAAAAAACATTTTTTTTTTTTTTCGTTTTCATCTGAGAGCTACCAGAATTCTGTGAAGGTAATAATAGTCTTTTTTTTTTAAGATTTATTTATTTATTTGAGAGAGCGAGAATGAGAGAGAGAGAGAGTACATGAGAGGGGGGAGGGTTAGAGGGAGAAGCAGGCTCCTCGCCGAGCAGGGAGCCCGATGCGGGACTCGATCCAGGGACTCCAGGATCATGACCTGAGCCGAAGGCAGTCACTCAACCAACTGAGCCACCCAGGTGCCCCAAGGTAATAATAGTCTTATCCATGGTAAGCAATAAAGTCAATTTTATTAAAAGGTTGTTTTTTAATTCTTTTTGGGGAAAAAGCACTCAGTGATTTTTATATTTATTTTTTGATAATTTATAAATCATTTAATTTATCATACATGTTAAATTATATATCACATATATATTCTGATATATATACATATATAGTAAGCATAATCTATTTTTATCACTTTCTGTGTTTATTTTTGGTCCTTCTTTTTGGAATATAATCTTATAATGGAAATATTCTTTGTTCACCACCATATCAACAGTACCTAGAACAGTGCCAGGTTTATAAAAGGTACTCAACAAATATCATTGAATAAGTGAATGACTCTTTTTTTTATTTTTGCTTATTTTACAGTAATTTTTGTTTTCATGAAATTCCTAGAACCTTATATATCCAATGTAAATCCTTATCAAAATACATAAGCCATGATTATATGGAAATCCTAATTAATTCATGAGAGTGAAGTCATAGTATGTTTTATTAAGTTAATTTATATAGCCTTAAATAATTTATCTGAAAACACTCTCTTAGATTTAAATTTCTGCTTAAAACCACCTTCTAGGGTGCCTGGGTGGCTCAGTTGGTTAAGCGACTGCCTTCGGCTCAGGTCATGATCCTGGAGTCCCGGGATCGAGTCCCGCATCAGGCTCCCTGCTCGGCAGGGAGTCTGCTTCTCCCTTTGACCCTCCTCCCTCTCATGCTCTCTCTCATTCTGTCTCAGTAAATAAAATCTTTAAAAAAAAAAAAAAAAAAAACACCTTCTAATTTTACCTCCTTTTTACGGCACAAAGGAGGTTTAGCCTTCTTGCTCTTGTTATTTTTTTTCCTCAGTTTTTTATGACTTTACATATTAGGGATGACTTTTTTATATCCTTCTTCAAATTAATTTCTCATTGGAAGCTGATTTATTCTTATCACAGGAGGAAACAAATGCATTTCCCTGTACTTATACAGAAGAAAAGTATGTGAAGCTCTACAGGTTCTTGCCCTTTCTCTGATGTCCTTTGAGTTCTAAATGGTTCTTTATACAAAAGGCAGCACCAGCGTGCATCAGGAGTATTTAATTAAAGAAACTCAACTGTACTGACCACAACCAATTCAATCGATGATCAATAAACAAGTAAAATCAACTATTTTTAGGCAGTGAAAATACTCTATGACATTATAATAATGGATATATGTCATTACACATTTGTCTAAATTCATACAATGTATGATACATATGAACCCTAATATAAACTATATACTTTGAATGATAATGAGTCAGTGTATGTTTATCTTTGGTAAAAAGTGTACCATTCTGGGGTATCTGGGTAGCTCATTTGGTTGAGCATCAGACTCTTGGTTTCAGTTCAGGGTGATCTCAGGGTCATGGGAATTCAGCCCTGCTCAGTGGAGAGTCTGCTTCTCCCCTTCTCCCTCTCCCTCTACCCCTCCACTTACTTTCTCTCTCTTTCTCTATCTCAAATAAATAAAACTTTTTTAAAAAAGTGTACCATTCTGGTGAGTGATGTTAATAATGGCAGAGACTATGTATATGGGAATATATGAAAAATTTCTGTACCTTTCCCTCAATGTTGTTGTAAATCTAAAACAGTTATAAAAACAAGTATTTAAAGAAAAGTTTGCTGATGTACATTATTTTAAAAAATAAGGCAATAATAATAATTTATGGGTTTAGTTATTCTTTATTCTTTTACCATAATTTCTATTTAGACCTAACTATTGAAAACAATGAGGTAGCAAAGGTAGAAGAAGTTATTGGGAGATCTATTTCAGAATAGAGCTCCAAGGTGAATTGTTCTCAGAAGCTACCCTGGAACGTCTGTAAATATCACAACTGCTCACGGTTGTAACTTAATCCAGAGAATAAAACCTTCTCCTTTGTTTTAGCTTTTCAAATTGTCAGCCAGTGCCTCTACTTGGCTGAATCTGGTCTAGAACTTTACTAGGAAAGATTCTGGAAAATATAGTTTATCTATGTTGCAGGAGAGACATTAATAGGTAGTGGCAATGATTTTAAGTTTATAATAAACATTTCAGGGCCCCACCACCAACACACGCACACACACACACCATACATACACACAGATTTAGTTGTAAATCTGCTTATCAGATCCCAAAGAAGGCTTGTCCTGCCTAGAATCTTTCTGTTTTGTTCGTTTGTTTTTTTCCATGCTTCTTTGCACAAGTGCTGGTCTAAGTTGAAAAACTACAACATACCAAAAGGGTAAATGTAAAAGCTTCACTCATGCTAGTTTCATCACTTGCATCACAAAAATTACATCACAAAAAACATTTTAAGTTTTTCCTTTTTACTTTGGATCTTGAAGAGAATTTGGGGGATTGAAAATTAAAATATCAGAGGTAAACTGACTTGAAATTTGTCTTTGTTCTTGCCCTGTTGATTTGGTTGCATTGAAATTACTTAGAGTTAAGTAGAAACACCTGATTTTTACATATAAAAGAAAACATTTCCCAAAATGTCCTAAAACATTTCCCAAAAGGACACTTCTTATTTTTTTAAAAAGATTTATTTATTTATTTAGAGGGAGCGAGAGTGCACTGCAGGGGTGGGGCAGGAGAGGGAGAAAATCTTCAAGCAGACTCCCTGCTGAGCATGGAGCCCAAAGCTGGTCTCAATCCCATGACCCAGGAGATCATGACCTTAGCTGAAACCAAGAGTTAGATGCTTCACTAACTGAGCCACCCACATGTTCTGGACACTTATGTTTTGATGACCAATTGACTAAGTGAAGCCCCATAACTTGGGTAGAGAGAGAAAGCAAACACTTAAGTTGAAATAATATCCCAGGCAACACTCACTCAATATCTTCCTGATTATCTCAGTCTGGGAAACACTAGGACTCTGATTTCCAAAATTCCTAGGATTTTATTTTTTTATTTCTGTCTTCTCTTTGCAACTCTAAATCACTTAACTTATTTAAAAAATTCACAAAGGCCTGCAGGAGGGAGATCAAATTAATTAATGTTTCTTGTTATAGTGATTTTTATTCTAATAGTTAAACTTCAATTCTGAGTGACCTGAAATTCTTCTTAAATGTAGGGCAGTGGTTCTCAACTAGGGATAACTTTGTCCCTCCAAGGGACAAATATCTGGGATATTTTTAATTGTCACAACGTGCAAGTGGGAGGGGGATGAAGGGAGATTGTTACTGGCACCAAATGGGTAGAGGTTAGGAATATTGTTAAACATCTTACAATGCATCCCACACACAAAGAATTATCTGGTCTTAAATGCCAATTGTGCCAAGGTTAAATATCCTAATCTAGAGTGATAAAATAGCACAAATTTTACCAGTAGTATTCTCTTTTAGAAATGTTATTTTTTTACTACATTTTGCACTTGCATAAGAGGGATACAGCAAATTAAAGTATAAAACTGAATTTTTTTCAGTTTTCACTATTTGAAGCAATTAGTGAAACACAATTGAAGACTACTTTAAAAATTACTACTATATAAAAATTACTATTATATAAAAGTAAAAATTTAATATTTTAGAAAAAGTAAGCATAGAAGATAATATGTAGAATTTTGACCCTTAGGATCTTTGTAGGTTTTTTTCATGAATTTGTCTCAACTTAAAGAAATTGCATTATAAAATAAATAGTAATTTTAAATTTCATTTTATTATGTATGTCCCTAAGAGAACTCAATGTACTTTAAAGAGTCATAAATATTCATAAGTTTTTATTATAAAACAGTCATCATTTTTTAAAGATCATTATGAAAATATTAGGTAGGTAAGAAGTAATCTAAAAATATGGCTGGCACCTGAGGTGGCTGTCAGTTAAGTGTCTGCCTTCAGCTCAGGTCATAATCTCAGGGTCCTGGGATCAAGGCCTGAGACAAACTCCCTCCTCAGTGGGGAGTTTGCTGCTCCCTCTCCCTTTGCCCACCCCCCCATGCACACACTCGTGCTTTCTCCCTCTGTCTCAAATAAATAAATAAAATCATTAAAAAAATAAATAAAAACATGACTAAGTTCAAAGCCAAAGAGAAGTTTGAGTTAACAGTTGTGAATGACAAAGCCAATAAAAGGACCATAAAACTAGAGGAAGAATATTTTACTGTACATTAACACTGATCTTCTTAGAGATAGTTACTGTGGAATGAATAGTATTGTCTTCAGGATTATTCCTTAGATTCTTTAAGCAGATATACTATTGACCTCTCATAAGTTTTATAGTTATCAAGACGCATGGTCGAAGGCAATCTATTTTGTTGGCCCATATAAAAATGGGCCCAGTGTAGTAGTAGAGCCAGGTAAAATGATAACAGTCACTACTGAGTATCCAATTGGCCAGTAGCAAAACCTAATGCTCAGTGTCAAACATGGCGCCAGCTACTGGTGGCAGTCCAACAGACAATTTGTTTTCACTAGAATAGATATTTATTCTGAATATGATTTTCCCTGCCTGCCAGCCTTCTGCTAGTAACACTGTCCAAGGACTTATTGAACACCCTATTTGTTTTTTTCTGTATCCTACGAACTATTGCTGTTTACCAAAGTACTCATTTGAAAATTAAAAAAATAGCAAGGCACTAGGGTGACATCCTTGATATTCACTGGTCATTCCTTGTATCCCAACGTCCAGAAAAAGTTGACCTAAAAATGTGGAAGGGCCCTTAAAAGATTCAATATTATAGTCAACTGGGAGACAGCACAGGTTATAGAGCCATCCCAAAGGATTTGGTACATGCTTTGGAGCTGTGACTTAAATATGGTGCTGTTTCTCTCACTACCATAATACTTGGGTCAAGGAACAAAGGTTAAGAAAGGAAGAGACATTCCTCTCTATTATACACTGGCAACAATTTTGCTTCCAGTTTCAGAGGACTTAACATCTCCAAAGAAATTCTTCCACCATACAATATAACAACTGTTGCTTTGAATTGAATATTCACACTGCCACTTTTTCTTTTTTTTCTTTTTAAGATTTTATTTATTTATTTGCCAGAGAGAGAGAGCACAAGTAGGCAGAGTGGCAGGCAGAGGGAGAGGGAGAAGCAGGCTCTCCACCAAACAGAGAGCTGGTCATGGGGCTCAATTATAGGGCCCCAGGATCATGACCTGAGCAGAAGGCAGACGCCTAACTGACTGAGCCACCTAGGCGCCCCCACACTGCCACCTTTTCAATATGCACTCTTCATGCCACTGAAATAGAAGGAAAAAGAATACTCTAATTGTGATTATTCACCCAGATGATCAATAGGAAATGAGATTTGATGCTACACAATGAGGAATATACTGTATCTAAAGGATATTGTCCAGCCCTCTGATGCCCACTGATAAAAATATTTGAAGTTTACAGCAATCAAATACAGGAATGACTCTCAAGGGCTCTTTCTTTCTCAAGAATAAAGTTTTGGTCACTCAGCTTTATAAAGAACCATGGCAAGCTGAAATTCTGCTTGACAGCAGAGGTAATATTAAATGGATAATGAAATGAAAAATTTATAAACAAAAACTTCAGTTTCATGGCCAGTTACAAAAATAAAGTGTATAGTAAAAGCCTATATTTTCCATGAAATTTCTCTTTCCCTACTCCATTTTCTCTACTTTATACTGTATTATGTAATGACTGGTTATTTTTATAGCTTATTGCATAGGGTATGGGTTATCCAGTTGGGATTTTGACTGAACCAGAGAGGAATGCACATGATCAACACGGGTTCCATCTCTAAATATTTTATCTCCCTTTGGAGTGATAATGAGTATATTTATGTTTGTGTCAGGGATATTTGCATCATGTAATATAGGAGCTTGTGGATGTTAATAGTTTTAGAAGGTTAAGTGTGGGAAGCAATGTGTATGTATATGCATGAGAAATGTCATAGAAGTGGACCATGGTGAATACGATGAATTGGCAAACTTAAAATCTGGAGGTCAGAAGTAAGGCAGGGGATACACTTTGGCTGTTTTTGTTGTTTCTGGTGACAAAATAACAAAGGAGTTTGTATTTTTGTTGGTATTGTTCTCTTTGCAACTGTTCACAAATGTTCTAGTAACCAGTCTCTAGTTTTGTAGTATGAAGAGCCTACAGGCTTCCGGCTGTGACTATTGGGGTATGGTTCCAGAGCCAATAGCAAAAGTGATAGTTTTCCAAATGAGAAGGCAGAGCTCTCAGACTGCAAAAATAGCTCCCTTGATTACCTGGTTTTATGACTTGGTGTATAGTGATTTTATATGTCAACCTGACTGGGTCATGGAGTGCTCAGACATTTCATTAAACAGTATTCTGGAAGTATCTGTGAGGATATTTGTGGATGAGATTGATATTTGAATTGATAGACTGGGTAAAGCAAATTTCCCTTTCTAATGTCAGTGGGCCTCATCCAATCAGTTGAAGAGCTTAATAGTACAAAAGTCAATCATTCCCTGAGGGAGAGAGAACTCCTCCTGCCTGATAGCCTTTAAGCTGTGATACTGGTTTTTCTTGCTATCAAACTTGAATCATTAAAGCATTGGCTCTTCCTGGGTCTTTAACCTATCAGCTTTCAAACTGAAATTGTGCCATTGACTTTCCTGGGTCTCCAGCTTGCTGGTTCACCCTAAAGGTCTTGGGATTTGTCAACCTTCATAAATGTGTGAGCCATTTATTTATTATAAAACTCCTCTCTCTCCCTCTCTCTCTCTCTCTCTCTCTCTCTCTCTCTATATATATATATATACACACACATATGTATATATATGTATACACACACATATATACATACATCCTGTTTTTCTTTTTTTTTTTTTTAATTTTATTTATTTATTTGACAGAGGGAGACACAGCAAGAGAGGGAACACAAGCAGGGGAAGTGGGAGAGGGAGAAGCAGGCTCCATGCAGAGCAGGAAGCCCGATGCGGGACTCGATCCCAGGACCCTGGGATCATGACCTGAGCTGAAGGCAAACGCTTAACCGACTGAGCCACCCAGGCACCCTGATTCTGTTTTTCTGAACAACACTGACTAATACACTTGGATTGAGAATCTAAAAGAACTCAAAATCAATACCCCCAAAATAAACAATACAAGTAAGAAATGGTCAGAAGACATGAACAGACATTTCTCCAAAGAAGACATATGAATGGCTAACAGACACATGAAAAAATGTTCAACATCACTCAGCATCAGGGAAATACAAATCAACACCACAACGAGATGTCAGCTCACACCTGTCAGAATGGCTAAAATTAACAACTCAGGAAAGAAGAGGTGCTGGCAAAGATGTGGAGAAAGGGGAACCCTCTTACAACTGTTGGTGGGAATACAAACTGGTGCAGCCACTCTGGAAAACAGTATGGAGGTTCTTCAAAAAGTTGAAAATAGAGCTACCCTATGACACAGCAATTGCACTACCAGGCATTTATCCAAAGGATACAAAAATGCTGATTCGAAGGGGCACCTGCACCCTGATGTTTATAGCAACACTATCAACAATAGCCATATTATGGAAAGATTCCAAACACCCATCGATTGATACATAGAGAAGGTATGATACATATTTATATATAATGGAATATTACTCAGCCTTCAAAAAGAATGAAATCTTGCCATTTGCAACAACATGGATGGAACTAAAGTGTATTATGTTAAGTGAAATAAGTCAGAGAATGACAATTATCATATGATTTCACTCATGTGGAATTTAAGAAACAAGATAGATGAACATGGGGAAGGGAAGGAAAATTAAAATAAGATAAAAACATAAGAGATTCTTAACTATAAAGAACAAAAAGGTTGCTGGAGGGGAGGGGGGTGGAAAGATGCATTAAATGGGTGAAAGGCATTAAAGAGGGCACTTATTGGGATGAGCACTGGGTGTTATATGTAAGTGATGAATCACTAAATTCTACTCCTGAAACCAATGCTACACTATATGTTAACTTGAATTTAAGTGAAAAAGTAATAAAAAAAGAAATTATTAAAGGCAAATCTAATTTTTTATCAGCACTTTCAATGCTTTTTAGGCAGTTTAGTAATCTATCATTAATCCTTTTTTTTTAAAGATTTTATTTATTTATTTGACAGAGAGAGACACAGTGAGAGAAGGAACACAAGCAGGGGGAATGGGGGAGGGAGAAGCAGGCTTCCCGCTGAGCAGGGAGCCCCATGCGGGGCTTGATCCCAGGACCCTGGAATCATGACCTGAGTGAAGGCAGACGCTTAACGACTGAGCCACCCAGGTGCCCCTATCATTAATCCTTTTATGCATAAACTAGATAGAATAAATTCTCTTCTGTGAAACTAAACCTGAGAGATATAAATGCATGTCTAAAATTGTCTTCTTTCTACCTTTATGCTTGATTAAATGTTTAGTAGTTGATTTTATGCTTTTATGTTGGAAATCATTTCCCCTGAGAATTTTGAGCCTTTGTCCCATTGTCCTTCCTTCCTTCTAGATTCCTATTTTACATATGGTTCCACTAGGAAACCGATGTTTTGATTTTTTTTTTTTTTCAGACTTTTCTCTCTCTTGTTTTGGATGGTTTCTGTTCCTGTGTCTCTAAATCAATTGTTTTTCTTTTCTGTAGTACATAATCTGCTATAAACCAATCCAGTGAAATTTTCATTTCATATATTTATTTGTTATCTGGAAGTTCCATTTGTTTCTTCAGCTAAATATATTAATTCTCTCACCCTGATATTCATACTTTTCTTTAAATCTTTGAACATATTTGTTAGAACTATTTGAAACTCTTTGTCTTCAATAGCTCTATTGTTTTATTCATATTAACATTATGTTGTACAGTATCTGAATAATTTTATTGTCCTTAAGAGTACTAAATTTATAGGGGACATTTAATGTTAGTGAGAATTAGTTGTTCACTATATTGGCTCAGTTAAGGAGTAAACTTTACTCCAGAAGATGCAAACTACTAAGATCTCTGGCTATCCACTGAATGTCCCAAGTGTTCAGTGTGGGTTCTCCAATTTGATGGGCTAGAACTTGAACATCTCCTGGTCTTGAGTGTGTTCTGGTAATTGTTGATGTTCTTTTCTTGTTGAATTTCACAATTTACAGGCACTGATTTTTATTCAGTGCGAATCAAGAGAAAATGTGTGCCAATTTCTACTATGCTGTGTCTGTGTTATTCCTTCCACTAAATCACTACATATCACAAATTCAGTTGACTACATAACCCCCAATTCCAACCTCTCCCCCTCCTATAATTATTTTTTCCAATTTACGTTATTTGCCTTTAAAGATTGTATCATATTTTCCCCTTAAGATGCTTTTATTTTAAATTTTTATTGAATTTATTAACCTTTTTATGACCCCTAGATTTTGAATCTTACAAAATCTTTCTCCTTTCCAAAATAACTAAAGTTGTCACATTTGTCTTAATATATTTTGATTTCTTTCTTTTTTTATATGTATGTCTTTGATTCTTTTAAAGCTTTTCCTAATGTTCTTTGTGAGACATGAACACAACTTATTTTCCCAAGATTACAATTGCCTGGTCCAACACCATTTATTAAATATTTTGTTATCCATCCCTGAGTATGAGAAACCTCCTTTTTCTAACACTTAGATACCATTTAACATCTGCAGTTGTGTGTTCTGCTTTTCTCATTCTAGACTGTAAGTTCCTAGTTAAATAGTAATTTATTTTATATAATTCACTGTATATTTATCTATAACAATGCATAGTACATAAAAATCTCTCAATAACTATTTACTAAACAAATAAAAGCTTTTATGTTTATTTATATAAACAAGAATGTAATTTATTATTAGTCTAAGCATAGTTCATTAATTCTAAGACATAAGAGTAATATAGCATTATAAACTCTCAGAAAAGAAAATGTTAAACAATACCTAATGATACTTTATTACTTAGACTTCATTATGTATTTACATTTTTATACTGGATTTTATCATTTCTGTGTAAACATAAAAAGGAAAATGTAAGCAAAATAAATTTTTTAAGGGAAGGCAGCAAACATTTTCTGTAAAGAGACAGATAACAAACATTTTAGACTTTCCCAAGGAGTCTGGGTACAACTGCTCAAAGCTGTCATTGTAGCAAAAGCAATCACAGACAAAATGAAAACTAATATACTGCATTCTACTAAAATTTTATTTTCAAAAACAAGTGACAACTTGAATTGAATTATGGAGTATATTCACCCACCTCCTTGGTTAAACATAATTCCAAAAACTTTTTGCATTCATATTCCAAATCTTCACCATTATTTTGACTCAGGGTCATTAATACTATGTTTTCTATACAATATCCTCTGGTCTTTCAAAATAGCTTTTGAAATAGCATTGCTTCACAAAATGTTCTATATGGTCTGAAGCAACACTGTACATTAAGAATATAACATGAGAGGGCGCCTGGGTGGCTCAGTTGGTTAAGCAACTGCCTTCGGCTCAGGTCATGATCCTGGAGTCCCTGGATCGAGTCCCGCATTGGGCTCCCTGCTCAGCGAGGAGCCTGCTTCTCCCTCTGACCCTCCCCCCTCTCATGTACTCTCTCTCATTCTCGCTCTCTCAAAAGAATATAACATGAGACATTTATGTAATTTTAAGGTTTTTTAATAATCCCATTTAAAAATGTAAAACAGTTTAAATTAATTTTAATAATATTGTATTTTATTTAATTCAGTGTATCTAAAATTTATTTAATTCCATTATGTAAGAAATATAAATATTATCAATGCTATACATTTTTACAGACACACTTTTGGAATTTGGTGAATATTTTACACTTACATCATATCTTCATTTACGCTGGCTGCATTTCAATTCAAATGCTCATTATCCACATGCTGATAGTGGTTACACTCTCCTACAACATAAGTCTAAAAGATATTCCTTCTCTCATTCAAATTCTGCACATTTTAAATGTTTTACTTTCCCCCAAAGTGTCCAGTGGAAGGTTTTTCAGAAAGAGCAGGGACTTCTATTTATTACTCAAATGATTCTTAAGTGCTTCACTGACTGAATTCTTGAGGAGTGCAATTGTTTGGTCATGTCATGAGAAATAAAATTATGATACAACGGCCATCAAGATAACAGCTATTTTAAGATGTCATTTATTACAGAGATCTAAAATGTAAAAAATTCTACTTCCTAAATTGATAAAATACTGTAGCAAATTCCCAAAGAAATAGAAGACTGTTATTAAGGAATTTTAGAGATTGGATTTTAGTCTCTCTCTTTCCTTTATTTTCACACAATATGTGAAATGTATGCATATGTAGTTTACATGCATGTATATATGTGTGTGTGTGGTACATGCATGCATTCATGCATGCATGGGCGAGAGAGAGAGAGAAAAAAATATATATATAATTATTTTATTTTTGGTATAGGTTAACCAGGAGGAAAGATTTGGGAAAAATGACAATTTGCTCAAAAGAGACAATGATGATATAACTGTCTCTTCTTAATCACCACATTATCATCAGTCATCTTTCTCTCCTGGATCTCATTTTTCTAACCTAAAGGTACTGTAAACTGTATTTTTCACTGTAAGGATCATTCATTAACATATTAAGGCTATTTGATAAGTTAACTACATGAAACACAACAGTATTCATAGAAGGCCCCCCCACAAAATTAAAATTAAATGCTTTAATTCAGTATTAATGGGAGTTCCCGGAAGGACAGGATGTGATATCAGCCCGAGGTAAATAGAAGTCTTGCCAAACAAGAACTGTGAGCATGTTTTAATCAAATTCTCCAACTGAGATTCAAAAAGCTGATTTATATTGGAAACTTCTCAGACTTGAATGAGCATTGAGATTTGAGCTGTTGAGTTTTTGTTTGTTGCTGTATTTATTATAAGGGATAATGGAGGAGGGGAGATGTGAATAAAATATTTTTCTCGGTTCTTTTACTTCATACAGAACAGTGGGCTTTTTAAACATTTTTTTCTGCCTTACATTTGGACTCTTTTCCTTCACATCTGAGGCTTTTATTTTTGCTGGTGATCCAACAAATCTATGTAGCATACACTTAAAAGTCAACAACAAGGAAATGATCCAGTTTCATTCTTCTGCAACATAATAAAATAAAATTTAAAAAAGTCAACAACAAATTGCTTGAAATATATAGTCATTTTCCATACAGATTTTAGGACTTATATTTCAGTATGTTTTTGTCACTTATATACAAATGTGATTAATCAAATGTTCCACTTATCTTTGGATGAACCTATTCCTTTGCTTTTGGTTGAAAGTCTTTATAAAGAGGAAAAGGGAAAATGTCTCATATGAAAAATTATTATACAATTATGAGTAAAATTGTTTGAAGAGAAACCTTGGGTACTTTCTGCTCACTGAAGGGGTTGTATAAAGTTCAAATTTCCAGTGAAGTTATGACTTCCATCATACTAGAGGGGAGAATAAATCGCACCCTTGGCCTCAATGTTTCTAAGTATTTGGAAGCTGACATTTGAGACAACTTCTATCAGTAGATGCCATCCATATTCAGAGTTTCTGGTACCAGAGTATGAATTTACTCCTACTGACAGTTGTTTCTATGCTTACCTTATGACACAGGAGATCAGTGAGAGAATGGGAAAATATTCTTCCACTTGAACACAAATCCACTCACACAATTTATCCAGCAAACAGCCAGGCCCTAATATGCCCATGGAATAACACAAGATGAGGGACTTATTTCTATCTCTTCATATCTTATCATATCTCTTATCTTGCTGAACTATTAATTGTAGTATTGTCATTTCCACATTAAAATTCTTTCTAACTTAAATTGTGTAACATTGTGGAATTATTCCTGAGTTCCAGGGGAGCACAACTGGTGGCATTTATTTATTTTTTTAAATTTTTATTGTTATGTTAATCACCATACATCATTAGTTTTTGATGTAGTGTTACATGATTCATTGTTTCTGCATAACACCCAGTGCTCCATGCAGAACGTGCCCCCTTTAATACCCATCACAGGCTAGCCCCTCCCCCCACATCCCTCCCCTCTAGAACCCTCAGTTTGTTTCTCAGAGTCCATCGTCTCTCATGGTTCGTCTCCCCCTCCGATTCCCCCCCTTCATTCTTCCCCTCCTGCTAACTTCTTCTTCTTTTTTTTTTCTTAATATATAATGTGTTATTTGTTTCAGAGGTACAGATCTGTGATTCAACAGTCTTGCCCAATTCACAGCACTCACCATAGCAAATACCCTCCCCAGTGTCTATCACCCAGCCATCCCATCCCTCCCACCCCACCCCCCACTCCAGCAACCCTCAGTTTGTTTCCTGCAATTAAGAATTTCTCATATCAGTGAGGTCATATGATACATGTCTTTCTCTGTTTGACTTATTTCGCTCAGCATAACACCCTCCAGGTCCATCCACGTCATTGCAAATGGCAAGATCTCATTCCTTTTGATGGCTGCATAATATTCCATTATATATATATATACCACTTCTTCTTTATCCATTCCTCTGTCGATGGACATCTTGGCTCTTTCCACAGTTTGGCTATTGGGGACATTGCTGCTATAAACATCGGGGTGCACATACCCTTTTGGATCCCTACATTTGTATCTTTGGGGTAAATCTCCAGTAGTGCAATTGCTGGATCATATGGTAGCTCTATCTTCAATTTTTTGAGGAACCTCCATACTGTTTTCCAGAGTGGTTGCACCAGCTTGCATTCCCACCAACAGTGTAGGAGCGTTCCCCTTTCTCCACCTCTCTGCCAACATCTGTCCTATCCCGACTTGTTAATTTTAGCCCTTCTGACTGGTGTGAGGTGGTATCTCATTGAGGTATTGATTTGGATTTCCCTGATGCCGAGTGATGTTGAGCACTTTTTCATGTGTCTGTTGGCCATTTGGAGGTCTTCTTTGGAAAAATGTCTGTTCATGTCTTCTGCCCATTTCTTGATTGGATTAGTTGTTCTTTGGGTGTTGAGTTTGATAAGTTCTTTATAGATTTTGGATACTAGCCCTTTATCTGATATGTCATTTGCAAATATCTTCTCCTATTCTGTCAGTTGTCTTTTGGTTTTGTTGACAGTTTCCTTTGCTTTGCAAAAGCTGTTTATCTTGATGAAGTCCCAATAGTTCATTTCTGCCCTTGCTTCCCTTGCCTTTGACAATGTTTCTAGGAAGTAGTTGCTGTGGCTGAGGTCAAAGAGGTTGCTGCCTGTGTTCTCCTTTAGGATTTTGATGGACTCCTGTCTCACATTGAGGTCTTTCAATCATTTGGAGTCTGTTTTTGTGTGTGGTATAAGGAAATGGTCCAGTTTCATTCTTCTGCCTGTGGCTGTCCAATTTTCCCAACACCATTTGTTGAAGAGACTGTCTTTTTTCCACTGGACATTCTTTCCTGCTTTGTTGAACATGAGTTGACCATAGAGTTGAGGGTCCATTTCTGGGCTCTCTATTCGGTTCCATTGATCTATGTGTCTGTTTTTTTGCCAGTACCATACTGTCTTGATGATGACAGCTTTGTAATAGAGCTGGAAGTCCGGAATTGTGATGCTGCCGACTCTGCTTTTCTTTTTCAACATTCCTCTGGCTATGCGGGGTCTTTTCTGGTTCCATACAAATTTTAAGATTATTTGTTCCATTTCTTTGAAAAAGGTGGATGGTATTTTGATAGGGATTGCATTGAATGTGTAGATTGCTCTAGGTAGCATTGACATCTTCACAATATTTATTCTTCCAATTCATGAGCATGGAACGTTTTTCCATTTCTTTGTGTCTTCCTCCATTTCTTTCATGAGTATTTTATAGTTTTCTGAGTACAGATTCTTTGCCTCTTTGGTTATATTTATTCCCAGGTATCTTATAGTTTTGGGTACAATTGTAAATGGGATCAGCTCCTTAATTTCTCTTTCTTCTGTCTTGTTGTTGGTGTATAGGAATGCCACTGACTTCTGTGCATTGATTTTATATCTTGCCACTTTACTGAATTCCTGTATGAGTTCTAGCAGTTTTGGGGTGGAGTCTTTGGGGTTTTCCACATACAGTATCATGTCATCTGCAAAAAGTGAGAGTTTGACTTCTTCTTTGCCGATTTGGATGCCTTTGATTTCTTTTTGTTGTCTGATTGCTGTGGCTAGGACTTCTAATACTATGTTGAATAGCATGGTGATAGTGAACATCTCTGCCGCATTCCCGACCTTAGGGGGAAAGCTCTCAGTTTTTCCGCATTGAGAATGATATTCTCTGTAGGTTTTTCATAGATGGCTTTGATGATATTGAGGTTTGTACCCTTGATCCCTATACTCTGAAAAGTTTTGATCAAGAAAGGATGCTGTACTTTGTCAAATGCTTTTTCTGCATCTATTGAGAGGATCATATGATTCTTGTTCTTTCTTTTGTTAATGTATTGTATCATGTTTATTGATTTGCGGATGTTGAACCAACCTTGCAGCCCAGGGATAAATCCCACTTGGTCGTGGTGAATTAATCCTTCTAATGTACTGTTGGATCCTATTGGCTAGTATTTTGGTGAGAATTTTTGCATCCATGTTCATCAAGGATATTGGTCTGTAATTCTCCTTTTTGATGAGGTCTTTGTCTGGTTTGGGGATCAAGGTAATGCTGGCCTCATAAAACGAGTTTGGAAGTTTTCCTTCCATTTCTATATTTTGGAACAGTTTCAGAAGAATAAGTATTAATTTTCTTTAAATGTTTGGTAGAATTCCCCTGGGAAGCCATCTGGCCCTGGGCTTTTGTTTGTTGGGAATTTTTTTTTTTTTAAGATTTTATTTATTTTTTTGAGAGAGAGAATGAGAGAGAGAGAGAGCACATGAGAGGGGGGAGGGTCAGAGGGAGAAGCAGACTCCCTGCTGAGCAGGGAGCCCAATGCGGGACTTGATCCCAGGACTCCAGGATCATGACCTGAGCCGAAGGCAGTCACTCAACCAACTGAGCCACCCAGATGCCCTGTTGAGACATTTTTGATGACTGCTTCAATTTCCTTAGTGGTTATAGGTCTGTTCAGGTTTTCTATTTCTTCCTGGTTCAGTTTTGGTAGTTGATACATCTCTAGGAATGCATCCATTTCTCCAGGTTATCTAATTTGCTGGCATAGAGTTGCTCATAATATGTTCTTATGATTGTATTTCTTTGGTGTTGGTTGTGATATCTCCTCTTTCATTCATGATTTTGCTGATGTGGGTCATTTCTCTTTTCTTTTTGATAAGTCTGGCCAGGGATTTATCAATCTTGTTATTTCTTTCAAAGAACCATCTCCTAGTTTTGTTGATCTGTTCTACTGTTCTTTTGGTTTCTATTTCATTGATTTCTGCTCTGATCTTTATTATTTCTCTTCTCCTGCTGGGTTTAGGCTTTATTTGCTGTTCTTTCTCCAGCTCCTTTCGGTGTAGGGTTAGGTTGTGTACTTGAGACCTTTCTTGTTTCTTGAGAAAGGCTTGTATTGCTATATACTTGCCTATTAGGACTGCCTCTGCTGCATCCCAAAGATTTTGAACAGTTGTGTTTTCATTTTCATTGGTTTCTATGTATTTTTTTTTAATTCTTCTTTAATTTCCTGGTGGACCCATTCAGTCTGTAGTAGGGTGCTCTTTACCCTCCATGTATTTGAGTTCTTTCTGACTTTCCTCTTCTGATTGAGTTGTAGTTTCAAAGCATTGTGGTCTGAAAATAGGCAGGGAATGATCCCAATCTTTTGGTACCGGTTGAGACCTGATTTATGACCTAGGAAGTGATCGATTCTGGAGAATGTTCCATGGGCACTAGAGAAGAATGTGTATTCCGTTGCTTTGGGATGGAATGTTCTGAATATGTCTGTGAAGTCCATTTGGTCCCGTGTGTCATTTAAAGTCTTCATTTCCTTGTTGATCTTTTGCTTAGATGATCTGTCCATTTCATTGAGGGGGGTGTTAAAGTCCCCCACTATTATTGTATTGTTGTCAATGTGTTTCTTTGCTTTTGTTATTAATTGCCTTATATAACTGGCTGCTCCCATGTTAGGGGCATAGATATTTACAATTGTTAGATCTTCTTGTTGGATAGACCCTTTAAGTAGGATATAGTGTCCTTCCTCATCTCTTATTACAGTCTTTGGTTTAAAATCTAATTTGTCTGATATAAGGATTGTGGTGGCATATTTTTAAGAGTGCTATGTTGCAATGTGAGTGGTCCCACTAAAGATATGCATGGTATCTTTCCGTAGCAAAACATTTTTGAAGGAAATAAGAACATTAAAGATCTGAAACTTGAGAGCATTAAGGATATTGATATTTTTGTTTAGCATTTCTGATTCTTCAGGTGCCTTTAAAAAAATAGAAAAAATAGTGGAACATATCTTGTACGGGCCCATCAATCAATTAAATTGTTTGCTGTTTTACTTTGAGCTTATGTTATTCTGTTTATATAAATTGAAAATTGTGGATTATAAAAATTATGTTAGCCATCTGGAATATTTTGTAATTAATCCTTATGACATCTGTCTTTTTCTTACACTTGTATAGAAGAGTATAAAAGAGGGAAGCCATTTATTAAAGCCCTTTAGGTTATGTTCATTTATTTGTGTCAGGGATCATTAAGATATACATAGAGTGTACGTAAGTATATACATACATAACATCTGGTGCTTCTTGAGGTTAACTAAATATGATAAAAATATATTAGGAGTTTTCCTGGAAACATAGTATAGTTGTTGTTGTTTCTTTTTTTTACTGAATCTTTACTTTTATCTTGTAAATAAATAGCAATCTGAATAATATTTAAATCTTTAGGAAATTAATAACACCAAAAACAAATCTTCTCTTCTCTTTCAAATATTTTTTAATCAGGCAGCACCACCCCTGCCAACAATAACAACAACAAATAATAATGAATTATTTCATTTCCAATCAACATTTCATAACTGATTTAAACTCTGCAATTGCATGAGAGAGTATTCCTGGCACTCAGCCAGGAGATCACAAAAGGTCTCATCTAGTTGGAAAACACCATTTTTTGCCAATAGGTTAGAGAAAGATTTGTGAGTCTAATTACCCTCGTCTTTGCATTTCTTGATCAAACACAGGTTCCAAATCAAGGCTTTGCCATTAATTTCAAAGGCTTTAATGAGAAAATGCTAGTAAGTTTGACAATCTATGCTTCACATTCTTTGCATGACCTCAGATGAATCAACACCTGCAGCCATAGAAAGGTTTTTAGGACATTCTGGCATAGAGAAAAAGAAATAATGAACACCAAAATAAGTCCTGGACTACAGTAGAGGAGTTTATTTAGTGATGGTTTTCCTCTTGCAGTAGTAACTATTACTGAATTTGCTGATCAAAATATTTAGTCTGGGCTTCAACTCCTTGCTTAAACATAGTTTCAGGGATGAAAAAGAATTCTATTGAATCAGGATTTGTCACTGACAAAGCATTAAAACAAAACAAAACAAAACAAAAAAACCTGAAGATCTACCAAATCCTCCAGTATAGCTACATCCAATATTTTTCTGTCTAACCTTGGATCAGTTAAACTGAATATCAACTCCCTTATAATATGGCCTTTTGACATCACAAAATTAAGTCATAGAAACAAGCTAATCTCATTCAAGATTCACTATTTCTTCACTTGCTTTTAATAGCTACTTATTTTCACAAGTTTTTTTCCCTTGGTTCCACAGTCTTATCTGGATCCAGACCTCTGGTACTTTCAGGAGTTTTTATATACCTAATTACCTGACATTTAGTCCTCAAATTTCTGCACAATTTGTCAATCAGTCCATACCTTGGTCACTTTATCTTCAATTTCCTTAGGCAAGAACTCTTCACTTGAGGTCATATTGAAACCTTATCCCAGTGACACCTGGGTG
Organism: Mirounga leonina; assembly: GCF_011800145.1. NCBI lineage: Eukaryota > Metazoa > Chordata > Mammalia > Carnivora > Phocidae > Mirounga > Mirounga leonina. Next base: position 33,433,363 of record NW_023270387.1, on the reverse strand, counting down.
GCTCAGTTGGTTAAGTGTCTGCCTTTGGCTCAGGTCATGATCCCAGTGTCCCGGGATGAAGTCTCGCATTGGGCTCCTTGCTCAGCAGGGAGTCTGCTTCTCCTCTGCCTGCCATTCCCCACTGCTTGTGCTCTGTGTGTGTGTGTGTCTCTCTCTCTGACAAATGGAAAAATAAGATCTTTTAAAAAAAAAGAAACCTTATCCCAATACAACCCTAATGCTTCCGCTTAATGAAAAAAACTCTAGTTTCACCTGAAGCCCCCTAATAAGTATAGGGAAAATAATTTGGTGGGTTTTTTTTTTTTTTTTTAAGGCGTCAAAGATGTATTGGAAAGAATGTAAAATAACATATGAAAAATAAATATTTCCTACCACTCATAAATAAATTAGATTCAACATTAGACAGCAAGTTTATTACTTTTTGTACGAATATGGCTACGAGGTTTTTGTGACCAGGCCATCCATGATTATAATGAAAAATATGTTTTCATGTCATTCTATTTATTGGAAAACATTATTTTCTATCCAATATTACCATACCAGTGACCTATGAGACAAGGGAACTTCTTCCAGGTCAGGAAGTTCTCTTTCTCTGGATTCTTGTTTGTCACTTTTTCATGTCTTTAAGTAATGAAAACTAACCTGAAAAATAAGGACTCCTAAAGCTTTATCTTATTTTATTACACAAATTATATTTTTATAAGTTTTAAATACCTTTAATTTTAAAAGTAAATGATAAAATATTTATATGCTATAATAAACTATAAGAAAAACTGTATTCCTCCAACTCATTATTTTGACCTTTATATTGTACACTTAGGCTGGCCATGCAGTTGGACACAAGACTCTTCAATTGTGAATAAATGATTCTTAAATTTAACTTGTATAGTTTATTTAATACGTGATTTAAATTTTTTTCTTTGCTTTTATCTTTGACATGCTTACCTTGACAATTTCTAGATATAAAAATATCACCTTAATTTGTTATCATGATTTCCTTATTTTACTCTTTCACAATGGCTACTGAATTATACATAGGAAAAAAAAAAATGACCTAAAAGGATCAACAACAAATTTATTTTATACAAATTTGACTAGGCATTGGGAAGCACCCTGGCTTTTAAGTTAGTCTTTAGTTAGTTCCCTAAAACAATCATTAGAAAACTGGGACAAACATCCACATTTCCTTGTGGTGCCTTGGTGGCTCAGTCATTAAGCGGCTGCCTTCGGCTCAGGTCATGATCCCAGCATCCTGGGATCGAGCCCCGCATCGGGCTCCCTGCTCCACGGGAAGCCTGCTTCTCCCTCTCCCACTCCCCATGCTTGTGTTCCCTCTCTCGCTGTGTCTCTCTCTGTCAAATAAATAAATAAAATCTTAAAAAAAAAAACAAAAACATTTCCTCAACTCTACTACTTTAAATCTCTACAGATCCCCTCCTCACAAAATTTATGGAAAAGATAGAAGACATTTAACACAAATTTCTGCAACTTCAAACACCTTCATATTATTTTATTCATGCTCTCTCCTTTTCCTCTTTTCTGACCTTCATTACAGAACTCTTTAAAAACTATTCTGCATTCACTATCTGTTCCTATTGATCATCTGTCTATGCCACAATGTATCATATCTAAGTCTTTGCTTTCATTATCTTTTAAAAAAATTTTCTTTTAAAATCCCTAAATCTAATTTTTGTTTGTTTTTTGTTTTTCCACATCATTTCCTACAATGTTACAAGATTGAGTTTTAGAAAACATCAGCTTAACATTTTCAATACCAAGGACCTCTGTTATGGCAATATCACAAGTCAGATATTCTAAAATATACCTGTACAAAACACATAAAAATTTCAGGACACATATTGTAAAAATTCCTTTAAATATGTGGATGAGCTGACAAGAAGATAACTCTTCTAGAGCCAGAAGATTTATAGAGCCTAGGACTAGAAAAGTCAGCAAACACCCGAGCTATTAATACTTAACCAAGAGCCTGGAGCTTCAGTTTTAATGATCTTCTGAACCTAAGGCTTACTAAAGAAAAGCCTTGGGTCTACATAAGGCAAAGCTTCTGACCTTAGACTAAGGAGGTTGTTGAAGATTGGATGTTTACTCACTCAGACAAAGGAGAAACAAACAAACAAACAAAAATGATAATAAATCACAAGCTGGAAGAGAGTAAAAACATAAATATTTATGTCAGCTGTGACTTTGAATGGTTAGGCAAAAAAATTATAAAAGTTCATTTTAAATATGTGGAATTGCACATTAGTTTGAGGCTGGAATTCACTCTATTTTCAGGTTCTGAAAAAACAAAACAAAAATCTATAACTTAATGTAAATTAGACTTGTATTGATGGTGCCTTCAAAATGTAAGTAGAAAGTCACTGATAAATTAAAATGGTAATCCAACAAGTTTACTTTCAAATATAAGGAGAAAATAATACAATCTTAGACACACTAGAGCAGAAAAAAAAAAAAAAAACTTAAAACACAGAAATTCATTTATGTCACTTGTGAAGCATATACTTCAATAAGCAGAAAAATCAAAAAGTCTTTCCCAAAAGGAAAGACTGAGAAGTAAGACAAAGAGTTGCACAGAATGGTAAAATGTGGATAAATCTACAGAAAAACTGACCGTATAACATAATAATTATAACTGTATTAATTGTAATACTATATTACTTTTATTTTATTACTATATTACTTATCTGTTGCTACCTAACTAATCACTGCAAAATTTAGCAAGCTAAAACAACAGGAATGATTTATTATTTTTTATAATGTTCTATGTCAGCAATTTAGGGGTGGTTCAGTTGGGCATCTCTGACTCAGGTTCTCTCATGAGGTTGCAGTCAAATGTTTGCTGGGGCTACATCTTAGGAAGGATTAGTTTCCAAGATGTTTTATTCACATTGTTGGCATATTTGTTCCTTTCCAGTGGGTCACTCCGCTATGCTGCCTGAGCATCCTCATACATGGCAGCTGGCTATTCCAACGGCAAGCAGTACAGAGACTAAGGCATAGGATGCAATGCCTTTTCTAGCCTAGCCTTGGAATTCAGACACAATCACATCCATGGTTTCCTATTGGTCACAAGACTGCAAATAAAATTCTTAAAATTGGTGAAAAATTATACTACTTTGTGAACACTCAAGATTAAGAAGATGTCGGTCTTTCCCGATTCACTCAAAACCTCACTGGGGACTTGAATATATTTTGAACAGTTGATTTGAAATACATCTGAGAGTAAAGGAATCTGATACATCCTTGGAGAAATAGAATATATGTGAAAAGTTATCCTAAGTCATATCAATTACATTAAAAGAAATAGGGTGGAATTGATAAATCATCCAATGAAACTGATAAGAAGGGAACTGATAAGCAAACCAACTCATACATGAAAACTTGAGCCATAACAGAATTGACTTTGGAGACTAGTGGGGAGATGATGGACTTTTCAACAAATGAAAGAATAAAAAATGAAATCCTTGCTTCACAAAAATAAATAAATAATAAATCCTTGCTTCACACAAAAAAATCAATTCCAGGATGAATTGGATTTACATGTGGATTTACATGTGAAAGACAAAATACTAAAGGTTTATAAATGATAATATAGGAAAATATCTTTATTAATGTTGTGTAGAGGAGTCTTAAACTAAAAAGAGTGAAAAATATTTAAAAATGGATAAACAGATAGAGATTAACAATATTAAAATTTACCACGGTTGTTCCTCAGAGGCTACCATAAAGAAAGGAAAAGTAGAAGACACAAACTGGAAGCTTGCCACTCTTACAAATGACAAGTTATTAGAACCTAGAATATATTTTAAAACACTACAATTAATAAGAAAATAACAGCTCAATAGTAAAATGGATAAAATATTTCATGGCATAACAGAATAAAAATAGAAATATGCCAACAAACTTGTGAGAATGGGAATGCTAATGAGAAATTACAATAAAACATGGTTGAACATGTGTAATTTACTCATAAGAAAGTATGTTGGTACAACTTTAGAAAGTTAATTAATTTTATCTGGATAAGTTGAAAATATTAATACTTAGCAACTCCATTTAAGAGAGAAACTTCCTAGAAAAGGGTTTAGGGCATGTGTACATGAGACAAGATGTTTATAGAAGTATTTATGTAACAAAAAAATCACAATATAACAACAGTGATCATCTCAATATATAAAATATAGTACATTCATACAATGGACATTATGCTACAATTTATGAGTTATAGCTATGTGCATCAACCTAGTTATCTCTAGCAAAGATAATGCTTAGTAAAAACAATGAATGTCAGAAACATAAGAGGGATAAGTGGATACATGCATATCTCATAAAATTGATAACAAAAGAAAGAAAAGTGTAAAACAAAATTCCACAAAATAGTCACTTCAAGGAAAGGAGTCAGAGGTATGAGACTAAGTCAGGGTAAAGGAGAAATTTTAGAGCTATGATTTTTCCACATTTTAAATTTCCAGTTTAATGCATTGGGGTTTTTGTTGTTGTTGTTGTTATTTTGCTTTATGGCATACCTACACACATAGAGACACATCCATATATACACATCCATATATGTAATCTGCCATATAGTAAAGGTTTAATAATAATAAATACATTTTAATAAAACAAAACATAAAAGAATGATGCTGTTGCTCATTCTTTTCTTTGAATACTTTGTCCTGCAATCTCATTTATGGTGACATGATGGCAGATTCTGTATTTAGATAGTTGTGGGTTAGATTCTATTCTCTGCCATTTATATGAACATAAACAAGTAGCTTGATCTCTCTGAGTTTCAAAATCTCCAACAAATGGGGCTAAATTACCCTACTTTGCACTTGATCCATATTTGAAATATGGCATTGAATCCTTTCTATCATGTTATTAGAGTTTTTCCCAGATTAAATGTTAAACCCCAAAAGTACTCTAAATTTAATAATCATTGTAATTTCATAGCAAATGGCAGTGTATTACAGATAAATGATAGTTTGCTGTTGTTGAATGAATGAATGAATGGGTACATGAATGAGTGGGTATGTAAATAAAAGAATACATGGAGTCTAGCCTGTATATAGGCAATTAATAAGTTCCTCCAGCGGTTGGTGAGGAAGAAAAGATCAAATTAAGAAACTTTATATATCAGATATATATAAGCTATAAAATTCAATAATTAAATATTTTTATTTAGCTAACCTATCACAAAATAATATTTTCAAAAGGACAGTAATACACACACACACAAGAATACACACACACACACAAGCCTATAAAGACAACACAGTCTAACCTGTTTAGTTGTTTCTTGTTATTAAGTAACAATCATTATATTTTATCAGTTTGTTTTAAGTCTGTTTCATAAGTCTCCTGTGTCCCTTTTTCTTTGCGCAGTGTAAAAGTTTAATCACTGAAAGTGATAAATTCGAAAAAATCCCTAAGCTAGTGTTTCTCTAACATCTACATCAGAATAAATGTGGTACTAGTTCAAATACAAATTCCTAAGCTATGTGAGATAGGTAATGAATCTGAATTTGCTGCTAGATTTCTAGCACCTATGTTTTTAACAAGCCCCACATCCTAAAGATTGAGTTATTTTTTGGTGAACTCAACAAAAAGCATGTACTCAAGTTTTTGTTTTGTTTTGTTTTGTTTTGATTTTTAATATGAAGTTTAACCTAGTTCAGCTTTTAACTGTAAACACCTGTATCAAAATCACTAAAGGACCCTAAGGAAATAATGTTCACCTCTCCCTGGTCTAAGAATATCTGAGACTTTGAAGGCCTTTACTTACCCTTGTATCTCCCAGTGTTTTATTTATTTTTTATAGTGGAGGAGTTAAAAGTTGAACTTACACCATAGCTATGTGTACAATGAATGGACAGATATATTAGGCCTAAATAAATTATACCATTATTTTATATTTAACAAATTATAAGAATAGTTATTCTTTGTTCCATTTCATTGCTATCTCATGGAGGTAGGATGGTTACTATTTCATTTTTATTATTGACTATTTTACTTCTTTAATAAACAGGCTTCTTAATAGAGTAGTTAATGTGCCATGTGCTATTAGAATGTCACAGAAAAGGCAGATTAGCAAGACTTTAGGCTGCAGAAAAAAACAGATTCATTTTGTGTCAATCATACAAAGGAGAACAATGACATTGGAGTAATGGTCAAAATGATTATAGAAGCAAATGTCTATTACTGATATTATTATTATTTTTTAAGATTTTATTTATTTATTTGACAGAGAGAAACTCAGCCAGAGAGGGAACACAAGCAGGGGGAGTGGGAGAGGGAGAAGCAGGCTTCCCATGGAGCAGGGAGCCTGATGCGGGGCTTGATCCCAGGACCCTGAGATCATGACCTGAGCTGAAGGCAGATGCTTAATGACTGAGCCACCCAAGCTCCCCTATTAGTGATATTATTTAATATTCTTTTACTATTGAAAATTAGTTACTGAAACAAAATAGCAAAAAATAGACAAATATATTAATATGCAACTTTGCAAAGAGTTTTTGTATAATGTTCTATAATTATTTTATGAAAATTATAGTATTTGAAAAATTTCTAGTAGCATAGGCATATAGATAATAAAAATTAATAATAATAGTAGGTTATTGGCTGGGTATATTCAATCATGTCACTATTAAAAACATCAGCATCAAAAATAGGTAAAACAACAACCACAATAAAACCTTCCTGACCAATAGTTCACTTAAACGACTGAATCTGTATCCTAGAAAAATGAAAATAATGGTAAGAGTCAATGAGAGGTTAGAGAAGCCAAAATCAATGAAGAAATAATTTGTTGTTTTAGAGCCCAAGATACCAATTATCATTATGATAAGAAAATTTCCCATTTACTGAAAATTATTTGAACCTAGGTTCTCTATTTAATGCCATTGACATGCATATTAGTAGCCTTGAAAATCAGAGTCAATGAAGAAAGAAGCAGCAACTTAATTACAAAGCTTCCATCACTGTGATGCAACCTAATCTCAGATAATCAGAACAGTACTAAAATTTCCCCTTGCTTAACTTCAGATTTGTCTGTGTTGAAGATGAAAATCTCATTTGTCTCATGTTGATTTTAGAATTGTCTTAGGCATAGTATCACCACTGTTACTACTTCAGTGTGAAGGAAATAAAAGGTGTTATAAAACCATGTAAAAGTAAAGTCAAAGTAAAAAGTCGACAATTTCTCTGCACTTAAATCAATTTGGATTATTTATGCTTAAAAACTCATTTTGGATCTGAGCCACCTAAATGATTCTGAATGGAGACTATCTCTTTTTGTCTCACAATCTGAAGAAGAATCCTTGTTCATTTCAATAGCTAATTATTTACTTTATTTTAGCCTTAAATACCTCATTTGTTGCCATCTCTGCTTCTTGATCTCATCAAAAACAAAATTCTTCCTTGAGCCATTCAAAAAGAGGTTCCAGTTTAAAGTTTTATATTAATTGAAATTCTCAATTAATGTTTTTGTTTCCAGATTTTGCATTACGTAATGAAACCAGAGTTTTGCCATAGGGTAAATAGGAAACTGAAGTAAGATATTTTATTAGATACCGAGAAAGGCCATACTTATACTAAAGTTTAGAGCATGGGTTTATACACCTTATTTTGTAAACAATAGACCCTATACCACTAGTCGTGAGTGTATATGTTAAATTTAATAATTTAATTGTCTTCACTTTGAACTACTAATGAGTAACTTTTTTTAGGATAAAATATTAGTCATTAGGATTTATGATTCAATGTCATTCCAAAGAAATAGTAGATAAGAGATGTAACACTAACTTTAAATTATAGTAACTATAAGAATAATCAAGAAAAAAATGGTCTCTAAAATGACAACTTAAAGAGTATGACCAAAAGTATACTTGTGAAAGAGAATAAATATGGAGCAGAGAATTTGTGGTATGACTGTTGTAAAGATGTGATTTTTTTCATGTAAAACAAATATTAAAAGCCAAATTATTATTATTTTTTTAAAGATTTTATTTATTTGAGGCGCCTGGGTGGCTCAGTTGGTTAAGCGACTGCCTTCGGCTCAGGTCATGATCCTGGAGTCCCGGGATCGAGTCCCACATCGGGCTCCCTGCTCAGCAGGGAGTCTGCTTCTCCCTCTGACCCTCCTCCCTCTCATGCTCTCTCTCATTCTCTCTCTCACAAATAAATAAAATCTTTAAAAAAAATAAAAAAAAAGATTTTATTTATTTGACAGAGAGACACAGCAAGAGAGGGAACACAAGCAGAGGGAGTGGGGGAGGGAGAAGCAGGCTTCCAGCTGAGCAGGGAGCCCGATGTGGGGCTCGATCCCAGGACCCTGGGATCATGACCTGAGCTGAAAGCAGCCGCTTAACGACTGAACCAACCAGGCGCCCCTTAAAAGCCAAATTATTTAAGGAATTTATCTTTATGGATTTTTAAGTAATGTCTTTAAAGGATAAATTATACATGCTATGGCTAATAAAAATGAAGAAAAGAATATATGAGACATAAAATTTCTTTGCATTCCATAATTCCAGTCCCATCACCAAAAGCAAACAGGATGAATAGTACTCTGTGCATTTGTGCATATGTATCACCCCCAAAATTGTTCATGCATGTATAAATATATATACCCATATACACATATCTTCCTTACTTAAATGGAAGCTTATTATAGATATTATTTTATATCTTGCTATTTCACTTACAGTATGGATCATTTCATAACAGCACATATAGATCTATCTCACTCCTCCTATCATATCACTACAAAACTGAGTTATAGCCCTTTGTGTGGATGCTTCACAATTAATTTATTTCTTCTCCTCCTGAGGAGAATTGGTGATTTGCCTTCTGCTTCCATAACTGCATCTAGCAGAAAAATAGTAAATAATACTGTAATAGTGGCATCCTGACTACCAAACACACCTTGTCTTTCATATTCCAGCTCCTGTTCCCACTTCAAGTCAAATCTTGCTCTGGTCACACTTGGGTCCCCTAGATGCAAGACAATACCTGTAAATTCCAGAGATATAAATGTTGTTTCATGACACTGTGGATTTATCATTCCCTCAGGTCTATAACTCAGGCCAAGTTTAACCATTTCTTGTAAACTTAGGAGATCAGTCTGGTTTTATTTCTCTTTCTTAATGTTTTTCTTAACATTCTTCAAAGATTTCTATCAAGCAATTAGTGTTTACAATCATTGATTTGTATTTCTGTTTCCCTCTCTCCTATGTTTCTGGGGCTGATGACAAGTTATATTTTTCTTTCTCTCCTTAGCACTTTGCTTGTCATAATTAGGTAGTCCTGAATGTTTACAGAATGCAGAAGTTCAGTTGATAAATATGGAAAAACTCTGTAAATGTTATGACTAAAATAAGACTTGCTATCATGTTGGAAAATCTATTATCTTAAATTCTTCTTTTAGTCTACAAGTAACTTCCAATATTGTTGAATATTACAGTTAGTTTATAAAAAATCTTTAAAAGAATGTAATGCACCACATCCCAAAAAACAAACAAACAAAACAAAGCTAAGGTCATTAATTAAACAACTACTTAGAAATTCTAATCACATTTCCCATTAGCCACATAGCAATTCCCTGAAAACCCTAACCAAGAAGACAGGGAGTAGATACTATTATCTCTATTTTATAAGTGAGGAAAATAAATGTGGATAACTAAAATACTTAAGATTATTTGGAAAGAAAAATTTGAAGTTGATCTTCTTGGCTTTCAGTTTGAAATAAAAATGAAAGTCTTTCTTCAGTTTATATTTTTTTCTTATTGATAACTGACCATTATCCTGCATTTGAAAAAGGTGATATATTCCAATATTACAATCTTACAACCTAAGATCCTGAGAAGTTGCTTGGATATACACCAGAACAACAGAACAACAAAGCTAAGCTCACATTTCAATTTCTGTTTTACTTAAAATTGAGGAAAATTTGTCTAAGGGTGAAAAAAAAAGGGGGGGGTTAACTATCAAACTATCAAAACCCTCCAGAAGAGGAGATAAATTTGAAGTCAAAGAAATAAAAATGAAACTTTAAGGAGAGGAGGGTTTATTCCTTCCTTGCAGTTAGATTTACTTCGTAAAATGATGCAGTCAATATATATATATATATATATATATATATATATATTTTATTTAGCATACTGACAGTGGCCTATACTCTGAATGGAAGAAATTTCCATTTCTTATCAAGATGCAATTTATTTTCTAGGTTAGCATTAATTCTCCTATATCTTCAGTAGTTCAGCTAGGTATATTTTGATTACATATAGTACCAATTATTTCTTCAATATTAGTAACACATATATGTTTACACCCAGTTGTTATATATTTCTCTTTTAATTTCTTGCCTGACTATAGAAGGAAGGGAGGAAGAGAGGAAAGAAAAAAAAAGGAAAGAAGAATGCATTTGTATTTATTTAAAATGTAAAAATAATTCAACCAATATCTACAAAGTCTGGAGAATCTATATAAGTTATTTTCTCTCAAGGACAAATATAGTATAACTAGTAAAATATTGGAGACATTCAAATAATTTTTGTCTTCATCCCAGTAGTATTCTTCTATTCTTCCCTTGGGTGGTGCTAAATACATACATAAAAATGACATGCGTGGTTTATGATAGAAAAAAAAAAATACGGGCGCCTGGGTGGCTCAGATGGTTGGGTGTCTGCCTTCGGCTCAGGTCATGATCCCAGGGTCCTGGGATCGAGTCCCACATCGGGCTCCCCGCTCAGTGGGGAGCCTGCTTCTCCCTCTGACCCTCTCCCCTCTCATGCTGTTTCTCTCTCGCTCACTCTCTAAAAAATAAATAAAATCTTTAAAAAAAAACACATGGGGCATTTTAATTGCTACAATGCAGTAATCCTGTGTTAGTTTCCAGTACTAATTAATCATGAATGTTAATGAATTATCCAGTACTAATTAACCATGAAAAATAAGTTTCCAGTACTAATTCCAGTACTAATTAACCATGAATTTTCAAATTGTAATCTCTGAAGAACAAAATGATTATTTTTAATAGAGGCAATCCTGATGCTTCACATGCCATGCCACTAGTAGAAATAAGAAATTAGTATAACTTGACTTTGTGTCAGCAATCATCAAAATAGAAATAATTAGAAATTCTAAAGCCCATTCAGAAATCAGTTGTAAGAACAGATTTTCTATTTTCCTTTCATTCATAAATTCTCTGTATGGCAAAACTAATCTAAAATGGATAGTTTTAATCTAATTTTCTACTTTAAGCCTAATGATTTTATCTAACATTGAGAATCCCACTTGAATTGCCAATGAAAATAATCTGCATTCTTACTTAAATTTTATTTGCAGTGGATAAACTGATAGCACAACAAAAATGAAACTGTGATTGTAAAATTAATGAACACAGGTCATTTCTTTCTTCCTAATACACCAACAAAAATGTTGTGCATCATGTAATAAATGGTTTTATATGCACATTATAGAAAATGCTTAGCATATAGTTCTTTTGCCATTATAAACATACTAGGAAGCCTTGGATGACAGGCAATTCACAAATACAATATTCTTTACTAATTGAACTAGAATGAAATAGAACCGTGATCAGAAGTGATTTCACATTCTACTAACTTTCTGAATTGAAAATAGTATCTTCTCCCAGGGGGGATATATTGTGATAGTCTTAAGCCAGCAAGACTTATATTACTCCATGTCTCATGAGAAAAAAAAAAAAAAAAGGTCTATCTAACACCACAGCTTTTATTATAAAATAAAAATACCTGGGAGAAAGGAATAATTGAAATGGAAGAGGCTGCAATGGCAAAAAGAGGACTTTGTGTCAGGTTTTGATCATAACTTCTGCTTTTCTCTTTTAAACTGATACATATTTTTCTTTTGATAGTTGTCCTCCCCTTCTCCTGCCCCCATTTTTTCCTCTGGACAAATTTTTCTTGATAAATCTCTCACATAAATTCAAAAAGTACTCCATGGTTTTTAGTGGGTTATAATGTTGACATTGCATCCCTTTACTTCATGTTGTATACCATAATATAGACCTAGGGAGTGCTAAAATATATTTTTTAAAAAACACATCTATACATGATTGAGTGTCTTTACTAAATACAAACTGCACAAAATTTTTTTAAAGATTTTATTTATTTATTTGACAGAGAGAGAGCATAAGCAGGCAGAGAAGCAGACAGGGAGAGGGACTGGGAGAAGCAAGCTCCCTGCTGAACAGAGAGACCATCTCTCCTCTGGGTACCATCCCATAATATAAGGTGTCTATACATCAAGTATTCAAACATTACTTTCCATTTAAAATATAATGTATAATTACCTTAAGTATAGGAAATGAGATACAAATGAGAATTACTTAAAGACTAAGTATTTATACTGTGTCAAGGGGCTTGTTTCAGAGTATACAGTTTGATATGATTTGTGGCATATACTCAGAGACAAGACATAATTTTACTAAATAGGTGAACTAATATCAAAACGTTGAAAAAATTTAGAATGTTAGGGAGAGAAACAACAGAAATAAACAATGGATTCCATTATTGGATATAGCCATAGTTCATCTCCTAGAATAGCAAAAATCAGATGCATGCTACTACATGTAAAACCTGCATATGAGTGATAAAGAAATGAATCCATTTCCTGCCATCACAGTACTTGTAGTCTATGAGAAAACAAATATTAAATAACAATTATATGAATAAATAAATTATATATGTCCACAAATTTCACTAATAAAGGAAATGTGTGTGCTGATATGAAATATTTTAACAAGAAGGTTTAATTTAGGTTAGTCAAAGACTTTCAGTGGAAATGACATTTAAGCTCTTATCCAAAGGATAAGCAGAAAGAAAAGGTAAAGAAAAAGAAAATAGAATTTCCTAAAATAGGACAAATTTGATGCTTCTCAGGAGCTAAAATGGAATCTTGTGACTGGAGAGGGGTGAAAAAGCTGGAATTTGGTAGAAAGTGAGGACATGAGCAGCAACCTCATCAGAAAGGCCTTGTATGTCACTATGATAAGAGTGTTGAGATTGGTTTCCATGGGAGTTTCTCACTGTTTTCAAGATTAGGCAATTCTGTTTTTTGATTTCTTTATCTGTTAAACAAAGCCACCTTAAGATTAATTACCTTTGCTTTGTATTAAAATTCTTGAACTTTTAACTAATTAATATATAGAATAATAGACTTGTGCTATTTGTCTGACCTATTGATGATGAATTAGAGAAAGATGAAGTTCTTTCTGTCCTAATGTATTGTTGAAAGTATTAAGATTGTTTAAAGTGTTTAAGAAGACAATTGTTTAAGGAGACTTCCTAGGACAAACTTCAAATTAGAAATCAAAACTATAGCGGCAGAGGGATTTTTCTCCAACCTAACACTCTAGCTGTTAAGTAATGGGAAAGAGCTACACATGAAAATGGATCGTAATATTTACAGTGGAATAAATGGTATATTGAATGTACATTGCTCAAAATGTACTACCTAAAATTTGATAAAGTATGTATCTAACCTAGTTAAATGCTACATGTGCTTCATGAATGAATAAATTTTCTAAGTCTGTATTACAGACCTTCTCAGACTTGATTTGATTATCCATAAAACCAAAAGATGCACCATATCTAAAATGGTAATAACAGTAAAGTAATTAAATAATACTTTTGTGGGAGTGCAAGATGCAGACTTTTTTGGAGAACGCTTTTAATCTTACAAATTAGTTGTAAAGCAGACACATAGAAGGATAGTATAACTATAGGAGAACTTAAAGGATGGCAAAGATCTTGGATTCTTATCACATTTCAGTTAATAACCAGCTTTGTAACCTGGGCAAGTTATATAATTTCTCCGGGTTTGCTTGCAGTAATAGACAATTAAAATGTTGGACAAATCCAAAGATATCCTTATGCCTACTTACACAATTTATTAAGATAGTTGGTTATAAATATTAGAACCATATTGCAATAATAATATTGGCCAATTAAATCACTGAGAACACTAATTTTAAATTCAAACTCATTTAATCAAATGCAATGCTAACCAAATGTATTGGATTTGAGTTGAGTTGCTATTATTTCCAATAATTCTAAGCAGCCACACAGATTAAATTTTATCCACCAGGCACAAACATTATCATAAAGTTGAGTATGCTATTAAGTGGAAAAGAGTTTTAAAGAGAATTTTACAATATAGAACATAATGTATATTTTATTCAGTGATTGTTTCTACATTAGAAAATAATGTTACCTTGTGTTTACTCTTTTTAAGATTCTGCAGGATTTATAAAACTTATTTTATCTTCACATAAAATGATATTTCAAAACTTATTTTATCTTCACATAAAGTGATAGGCATATTTTGTGATATTTATTAAGCATGTTGAACATGTTGCATGTTGAGTATAAATTGCCAAAAACAGATTTATTTTCTTTGCCAAGCTTCATAAAATAAATAGAACCCTTATAAAAATATCTTCATGTATAACATCAAAGCATAACCATTTGGGTGAAAATGAGCAATCACTTTTTTTTTTTTTAAGATTTTTTATTTATTTATTTGACAGAGAAAGACACAGCGAGAGAGGGAACACAAACGGGGAGTGGGAGAGGGAGAAGCAGACTCCCTGCCGAGCAGGGAGCCCGATGCGGGACTCGATCCCGGGACTCCAGGATCATGACCTGAGCCGAAGGCAGTCGCTTAACCAACTGTGCCACCCAGGCGCCCATGAGCACTCACTTTTAATTAAGAATATTGGTCATTGAAAATAATCAATTTAATAACTTACTATCCATTTTGTGTGCTTATTGATAATAAACCATATTCTAAATTTACATATAATGTCTGAGTTGAATGAGGAATCTAATTAATGCATGTAAAAATTTCAACATGAAAAGACTTGGCAGCAATAGACACCCAGAATATCAATTTGCCATGTGTGATTTAAACAATGGCAGTATTGTATAACATCAAATAAAATCATAAAAGTGCTTTTACATATTCTGAGAGTACAAGAGATCATTTGTTCATAATGTTTTATTTTTTTATTTTTTAAATCTTTTATTGAGGCTTTCAGAACATTAATAACTTAGA
Source organism: Mirounga leonina (assembly GCF_011800145.1). NCBI lineage: Eukaryota > Metazoa > Chordata > Mammalia > Carnivora > Phocidae > Mirounga > Mirounga leonina. The sequence goes on along the minus strand of NW_023270387.1, from coordinate 33,418,246 downwards.
AACAAATTGGTTTGGACACAAAAATACAAATCAGTATATATTTTGCCATATTTCTACACACCAACACACATATTATCAGTTATGAAGACAGATATAATTGATGCAACTTGCTAATTTCTAGTAGATAGTAACCATAATATATGTGGATGTTGAAATATATTAAAAACATTTTATTTTTAACCTTAAATATGGGTAAATATTTTGGTTTTATTTTGTTTATTTTTATTAAGTTTTTAATTTTAATTCCAGTATAGTTAATACAAAGTGTTATATTAGTTTCAGGTGTACAATATAGTGATTCAACAATTTTATACATCATTACTCAGTGCTCATCATGATAAAGAAAAATCTGAAATAAATAAAATGGAGACCAGAATAAACAATAACATTGAAAATAATAACCAGTATTTCCAAAAAATAAATAAACAAAATTGACAATGCTTTAACTACATTAACTAAGGAAAAAAAGAAGTCTCAAAAACCAAAATGAGAAATGGAAGAGAAAAATATACAACAGATAACCACAGAAATACATACTGTGATAAGAGATTACTATAAAAAGTTACATACTTACAAATTAGACAACTTACAAAAAAACCCAAAAACAGATAATTCCAAAAAAAGAAAGAAAACCCACAAATGATCACAACTGAATCATGAATCTTCAATCCAAGAAATAGGAAATCTTCTTAGACCAACAACAAGAATGAAAATTGAATTAGGAATAAAAAATCTCCCCAAACAGAAAAGCTTAAAACCACACAGTTTCGTTGGTGAACTTTAACAAACATAAAAAAAAAAAAAAATAGTGACAATCTTTATCAAAATCCTACAAATAATGGAATAGAGGAAATGCATTCAAAATCATTCCATGAGGCCAGTACTACCCTGGCACCAAAACAGGATAAAAACAATGCAAGAACAAAAAAGTCTAGTTTGTATGACATAAGTATTGCTATTCCAACTTTCTTTTGACATCCATTGGTGTGATAAATGGTTCTCCACTCCCTCTTTTTCAATCCACAGGTGTCTTTAGGTTTAAAACAAGTCTCTTGTAGGCACCATACAGATAGGTCTTTTTTTTTTTTTTTTTAAAGATTTTATTTATTTATTTGAGAGAGAGAATGAGAGAGAGCACATGAGAGGGGGGAGGGTCAGAGGGAGAAGCAGACTCCCTGCCGAGCAGGGAGCCCGATGCGGGACTCGATCCAGGGACTCCAGGATCATGACCTGAGCCGAAGGCAGTAGCTTAACCAACTGAGCCACCCAGGTGCCCCAGATAGGTCTTTTTTTTAAATCTATTCTGAGACCCTATGTCTTTTGGTTGGAACTTTTAGTCCATTTATATTCAAAGTAATTATTCATAGATATGTATTTTTTGACATTTTATTGTTTTTTCATGTTTCGAGAGATATTCTCTGATCCTTTCTTATCTTTTAACTTTTGGTCTCTCCTTTGCACTCAAAGAGTCCCCTTTAATATTTTTGCAGGGCTGATTTAGTGGTCATAAATTCTTTTAGTTTTTGTTTTTCTGGAAAACTCTTTATCTCTTCTTCTATTCTGAATGATAGCCTGGCTGGATAGAGTATTCTTTTTTTTTTTTTTTTTTTTTTAAGATTTTATTTATTTATTTATTTGAGAGAGAGAGAGAGAAACAGCATGAGAGGGGAGAGGGTCAGAGAGAGAAGCAGACTCCCTGCTGAGCAAGGAGCCCGATGTGGGACTCGATCCCGGGACTCCAGGATCATGACCTGAGCCGAAGGCAGTCGCTTAACCAACTGAGCCACCCAGGTGCCCTGGATAGAGTATTCTTGGCTGCAGATTTTTCCCCATTCAGCACTTTGACTATATCATGCCACTCTCTTCTAGCTTGCCGAATTTCTGTTGAGAAATCTTCAGCTAGCCTTATGTGTTTTCTCTTATAAGTTAAAGACTTCTTTTGTCTTGCTGCTTTTAAGGTTTTTTCCTTTATCACTATACTTTGCAAATTTAATTTCAATATGTCTTGGTGTTGCCCTGCTTTTGTTGATTTTGGTGGGAGTTATCTATCTCCTGGATCTGGCTATTTCCTTCCCCAGATTAGGGAAGTTTTCTGCTATTATTTCTTGATATAATTTTCTGCCCCCTTTTCTCTCTCTCTTCTTCTCCTGGCACTCCTATAATAAAAATGTTATATATTTGACAGAGTCACTGAGTTTCTTATGTCTACTCCTGTGTTCTTTTTTCTATTTTTTTTTGTGTTCAGCTTCATTAGTTTGTCTTTTATGTCACTAATTCATTCCTCTGCTTCTTCCAGCCTTCTGTTCATTTCAAGTCTGTTTCCCATCTTGTTTATGGTATTCTTCATATCTGATTCTTTTTTAACTCTCTTATCTCTGTGGTAAGGGTCCCTGATGTCTTATATTCTTTTCTCAAGCCCAGTGTGTGTCCTTATGATTGTTGCTTTAAATTCTCTATCAGTTATGTTACTTATATCTGTTTCACTTAGATCTCTGTTCATGGCCATATCTTCTTTCATTTGGGATAAATTTCACCATCTTGGTATTTTGTCTAAGTGTCTGCCTTCTCTGTGTTAGAAAAGCCAGTTATGTCTCCTGCTCCTGAAAGTAATGACTTATGAACGAGAGGTCACAGAGTGCCCAGGGTCTGGTGCTTCAGGTAGTGTCTCCAGTGTATGTTACATGCATTCTGCTGTTGTGTTTTGGCTGCCCTATCCTTCAGGCCAATTGTCTGCAGAGGCTCTCCCTGCCTGCTATGGTCAGTGTCTGGTCCCTGGCCCGAATGTGATGAGTTTTAACTAGGTGTGCTCTAGTCTTCTGAAATGAGACCTGGCACCAACTCCACCAGAACTGAGGCCCTGCAGAACTCTGGGTTTGGAGATATGCTGTGAGCAGGGGTTTATTTCAGTCTTCTGGGGGTAGAGCACTTCCCTAAGAAGCAGCATTCAGGGAAATGCCTCTCTGGGAACAAAGAAGCTGGCTGGCACCATTTCCCTTCCCTGCACCTCAGAATAAACAGAGTGTCAAAGTTGTTGGGTGCTGCTATGAAATCAAGCAAGATAAGAGATGAAAAGGAATGTCGAGTTTAACAATATAGTATGTAGATGATGACATAGAAAAGGAAAGCTGCAGTGGAAGAGTGGGGGAAATGGTTAGTTAGTATAAATTAAGGAGTGAATGTAAAGAAAGAAAGTTAACAAAATAACCAGAGATTACTCTTTCATGTTACTTTTTGGTATTTGCAAAGAGGTGTAGATAATTTTTCTTCACTACACATAATATGACATTCCAATATCTTCTTCCTCCCACTGTTTTTAATTTCCAAAAAAAATTAATTTTAAGAAAGTTCAATATATCTAGCTTTTTTTGTTATTATTTGTGGGTTTTTATGTGTGTGTTTGCTGTCATATCTAAGACCATTGCATTGATCCAGGGTCAGAGATATTTACTTTTATGTTTTCTTCTAAATTTTTTATAGTTTTAACTCTTACACTTAGCTTTATGATCTATTCTGAGTTCATTTTGTTTATGATGTGAAGTGGGGGTCCTAATCCACTCTCTTCCATGTGGATATCCATTTTACTCAGAACCATTAGTGGAAAAGACTATAATTCCTTCCACTGAATGGAAAAGACTATCATTCCTCCCATTGAATTGCCTTGGCATCCTTGCCAAAATTCAATTGGCCTTAAATAATTTGACCATAAATTATTTAAATGACCATACAGGATTTATTTCTGAACTCTCAATTCAATTCCATAGATCTATCTATCCTATTTATAATTATATATATATATATATATATATATATATATATTTGTTCCCAGAGAGGCATTTCCCTGAATTGCCTTCTTTTTTTAAGATTACATAATACTCCATTGTATATCTATTCTATATTTTCATTATCCATTCCAACAGGCACATAAGTGTTGTCTTTTCTCTTTGCCAATACTTGTTATCTTTTAACTTTGTAATAATAGCCATCTAAAGGTATGACATGGTTTCTCATTGTGATATTGACTTGTACTTAGCTAATGATTAGTGATGTTGAACACCTTTCCATATACCTTTTGGACCTTTGTATGTCTTCTTTGGAAAATGTCTATTGAGGTTCTTTGCCATTTTTAAATCAAATGTTGTTGTTGTTTTGTATATTGAGTTGTAAGAGTTCTTTATATCGTTTAGTAATATAATTGGAAATCTGGATGTGTTAGGTCTCTAGCTTTGTTCTTCTTTGTCCAGATTGCTTTATTTAGTTGGGGTTTTTTATGGTTTCATACAAATTTTTTGAGTGCTTTTCCTATTTCTATGAAAAGCACCATTGGAATTTTGATCAGAATTGCACTGAATTCACTGGTTATTCCTGATTGTATGGACATTTTGACAATGTTAATTCCTCTAATCCATGAACACAAAATATCTTTCATGGATGTTTTTGTAGCTTTCAATATAAAATTTCTTGATTAAATTTATTCCTTGATTAACAAATGTTATTCTTCTTGATGACATTGTAAATGGGATTATTTTCTTAATTTCTTTTTCAGATGATTCATGTGTTTAGAAACACAACTGATTTTTACATGTTGATTTTTTTAGAGAGAGCAAGATAGAGCATGCATGCATGTGAGCCAGAGGGTGGGGTAGAGGGAGAGAGGGAATATTAAGCAGGCTCCATGCCCAGTGTAGAGCCAGATGTGGGGCTTGATTTCATGATCTTGAGATCATGACCTGAGCCAAAATCAAGAGTCAGATGCTTAATCAACTGAGCCACCCAGGCACCTCAGCATGTTGATTTTTTTTTTTATATTGCAACTTTACAGAATTTGTTGATTAGTTCTAAGAGTTTTTGGTGGGGTCTTTGGAGTTTCTATATATGCTCTCATGTCATTTGTGAACAGGGACACTTTTTACTTCTCTCTGAAGTAAAATCTTTTGAATTGGACATCTTTTACTGCTTTTTCTTGCCTAATTGCTCTGACAAGGATTTCCAGTATTTTGTTAAATAGAAGTGGCAAGAGTGGACATTCTTGTTTTGTTTCTGATCATAAAGGAAGAGTTGGTCTTGCCATATATGATCTTTGTTATATTGAGGTACATTTATTTTATATCTAATATGTTGAGTTTTATCATGGCTGGATGTTGAATTTTGTTAAATGCTTTTCTTTTTATCTACTGAAATGATCGTGTTTTATATCCTCCTTGTATCACTTTGATTTTCATATGATAAACACACTTTGCATTCCTGGGGTAAATCCCACTTTATCATGATATACAATCCATTTTTATGTTGCTATACTTTGCATCTATATTAAAAATGGACATTAGTCTTTAGTGTACTTACTATTTTTTTTAATCTCATTATGGTATCAGAGTAATAAAATCCTCACAGCATGTCTTGGGAAGTGCTCTCCTCTACCCCTTTTTGGAAGAATTTGTGAAATACTGGTATGAAACTTTTTAATCCTTTAATTCCTTCTTATTTGGGTCTATGAACTTAAGGTATGTTTCTTTTATAGTGCATTTATTTGGATCATTTTCTTTTTAAATTCCATTCTGATGATTTCTGCCTTTTGATTGGAGTGTTTAAGAAATTTGTGTTTGATATAACTACTGAATAAATAGAGTTTAATCTGCCATTTTTTGTGTTTGTTTTATATACATTTTATTTCTTTTGTGTTCTTTTTATATCCACTATAGTTTCCTCTTGCTTTTAATACTTTCTATTATAACATCTTAATTATTTTTTTCTTTTGCTGTATTTTTGTATTATTTTGTCACTGGTTGCTTGGGGGATTACCATTAACATCTTAACATAAAGCACTCTGCAACTTAATTTCAATAAAAATAACCACAAAATATCTGCTCCAATATATTTCTGTTCTCACTGCCTTCTTTGTGTGATTATCATACAGGATTTTAAAGCTTTTATTTATTTATTTATTTTGATCCCTCCTCTCTGGGATTTTCCTTTTTAATTTTAGTTGATCATACAACCCAGCTTCAAAGAAGATGAAACTTTCTCTGAGCCCTATCAGAAATATCACCACAAGAACTAGATAGTACTCAAAAGGGCATTTTGTAATGTGGATTTCAGCCATTGTTGTTCCCTTATTTCAAGGTCAAATATCCTCCAGTTTCTTTAATCATTTACCTTTCTTTTTCTGTTTTGTTTTGTTTTGTTTTTGTCTAGAGTTTAAAAAATTCTTAGCAGGAGTGTTATTTCCATTATTATTATATATATACTAAAAAAAACAAACAAAACAGATGAGATTTTGAATCAGTTAATATTTACCCATTGAACTGACTCAATGCTTATCAAGCCACAATGAGAATGTTAGGATTCAGCCTACTTAGATAACAAAGGGAAAATTTGTGCTAATTAGGCTTATATATACCTAGCATCAGTCTGATACATTTATCTATCATTAAAAGTAATAAGTGACACTATAATTTTATATACAATTCTTTGGAAAATTGTCTTAGCATGGCTCAACAATTTCTAGTCAGAACAACTATGAGACACCAAATGAAGTCTGAAAAGTAGATTACTATTAGTTAGACTTTGATGAATTTTCCAAAGTAATGCCACTTTATGAGTAATTTCTGAGCAACTTATGGTGATCTCCTCTGGTCATAGCCTATGATTGACATAAACTATGTTTTCAATTTAAAATTCATACAAGCAACATTCTATACCTTCACAGACACTCTCAAGCTTGTGTGTGTTATTATGAATATAGTCCTGATTTACTTAAGTGTTTTCCAGGTCAAAAGCACCAGGGAATAGCAGGAAGTCATAGAAATGACCCTTATTTTTCTCTTGTTTTTAAGAGACACTTCTGGTATTGAAAACAATATCCCACTTTCATAAAATCTTAGTTTCTAGGCACACTTTTTATCCTGTTGAGAAACCTGTGACATCAAGACTGGTGAGAATAAAGTTCCCATGAAGGCTAGTATTTGAACTTAGTTTGGATCAAGAACTAACACTCGATAGAGATCAGGGGACACAGTAGAAGTCCTATGCTATCTCCTTACTAATATATGACTTCTTTGATGTTTCATTTATTCTGTTTTAGAGAGAGAGAATGTTGAATTTGATTTCCTGTCAATTTTAACTTCTTATCAAGAAGATATGATCAGTGTTTCACTCAGCACTCATGATCAATCCAAATAATTTGCAGGTTAAACTGAGTCTGATGTTTCCTTGCAATGAACACATAACATTCTTCAGTTCTACAAGGACAGCTACCTACCCTTACCAGATATTTAAGGCTTTGACTTTTTCTACACCTTGCAATTACAAAGTTTGTAAGATGACATTATGAGGTCTGGGACACATTTTACTTTTTTCATTCTTGGAAATAATCGATATATTAGAAAATTACTATATGTATCATTTAAGTTTATAAACATTATGATACAATATATGTCACATTCTTTTAGTTATTAATATAAATTGCATCTTGTCTAAGTCTCTACCCCTCCACAACTTCATCAAAGTATCTCAAATTTTTGCATTCCAAAAATCTAGAGAAGGAAGACTTTAGTCCAGATCCTTAAAGTTTGTCCTCTGTGGATGACCATCTTCTGTTCCCTGAGCATGGCCAAGGATGCCCTCTCAGATCTCTATTCATCTGATGCTGATTTAGCATTCCACAAAATTAAACTCCTCAGGATCTCATCATAAAACACTCCTGTCTAACATTTCTTCCTTGATGTTTTCTCCATTTTCAAGGAAAGGCGAACTCATCCTCAGCTCCAGTCATTTTAACTTTACCTACTAACGATACCTCCCTGCATTTATTCCTCATCCAAAACATGCAATTTGAAAATTCAAAATAAATCCTCTAAATGGACTTTTGTGAAAAGTAACGCTGCTCTAATTTTTGTGACAGGACATTTTTCTTCAAATAATTCACCATGTTACACATGAAAAGGATTATATCTTTAAAAAAAACGGGTAGGAGAGGAATAAAATTTTTGTTTTATATTACAATGGGTGGAATAGAGACTTAGAGACTTACAAAGAAGGTAAGAAACAAGAACAGTTGTATCTCATTTCTGTGAAGTGTGAAATGCCTTACCACCCACTTACATTTGAACAACACACACTTTATAATCTAACTCTGCTCCATAATCTAAATCTCAACTATCCAGGCGATTTGCCTCAGTGCCTATTTTGTGTCTACTTACTTGGCATAACACTTGCAATGTTTTATTATTTTCCCAATAAGCAGAAGTTCTATTTGCCTGGAAAGTAATTTGTCATTGGTTGTATTCTAGAATCTAGCCTGTCACAAGGTCCAGTGGAATTGTGCATTAATTAATATCTGTTAAACAACTTTTTCACAACAAATTAATTAATTATTAAGAGAATGTTACAGAGAAAAGAAGTGGTAGAGATTTGTACAAAAAGAATGCCCTGCCTTTATTCCCAGCGATTCTCATGCCTTTACTTTCTTCTCTTACTTAGCAGCCCAGTATCTCAGAATCTCCTCCTACAGGCCATAGGAGGCAAAGGGGGAGAAAAGAGAAACTTCTCACTTCCTGAGCAGTAGGGGAAAAGAGCTTAAGTATATTTCAAAAGGGGAAACTAAGTATAATTCCTTATTGTAAAATGACTTTTAGCGGGGGCTTTAGTATACTACATGATTTCAGAGGATATTCATGAGTTGCCTTGAAACTATGATTCTCTATGATAAATTTCATTTCTCTCTTTAATAAATGTGAAATCCCCTTTCAGAATAGAATACAATTATATTTTGGTACATACTTTTGTTTTGCATCAATGTAACCTTGGCTCTGAAACATTTTAGACTAGAAATAGAAATGATAGCATTTTCTAAGTCGAATGGCAGGCTTGTCCATATGATGTGGTACATGGTAATATGCAATGTGCAAAAAGATAGAAACTAGCCAAAAGAAACAGCTCAAAGCTGACAGTTTAACATAATATTGAAGAAGAGATATCAGATGAGATTCACTCTGCAACAGTAAAGTTATATATATACATATATGTATGTATGTATGTATGTATGTTAGTTAATCATATACAAGAAATATCAAGAGAGATGTCTGTATTTAGGTGCTAGATGAACTATGGCGATAGACCAGCAGATTTTTCTTTTAAAATGAGAACCGACTTTTGTGTTTTAACCTTTAAATCCAGATTTTAAACTGGTTTAAACAAGATTTTAAGTGTGAGATGAAAAGTCACTAACCTCCTACTCATTATTTCTAAATGGATTAATCTTTTCAGTTATTTCATAAATGGAATTTTTCTTATAAAGCTGCAGTAAAATTGGTCCAAATTGTGTGCAGTACATAAAAAGAATGATAGCTGTTTCACTTCCATTAATCCTGTGCACTCAGTTCAATTTGTCACATTTAAGTTGATCACATGGAGATAAATAAGAATTTTCAAGACATAATTACCTAGAGTAGATACTTTTCAATCTCCAGTGCTTCATGATAAAAAAAAAAAAAGTAAAATAAAAAGCTCATACTAAATGTCTGCTGGGAGAAACCATATTAAGAACAGGATTAACTTAGCCTGTCTTTACCATTTCTCTCTTTAAAATAAACCTTTTGTCCCTTTAACTGTGAACTTGGCATATAGTTGCAATATTTCTTAGGGTCAAGATCCTCTGTCCCTAAGAATTGTGAATCACTTTGTGCAAGTGAACTTTGAAAGAACTGAATCATTCCTTTTTTCAGTTGGTTTATCAGCTTTTAGGGCTGATTTTGGTGGTAATAAATGAAATTATATGCTCAATTAAAAAATTATTAAACCTAAATTAAAATTAGATTTTAAAAACGTATTTTCCCTTTCTTCTGCTTCTATTTTTTTGAATAATCATCTACTTGTAAGACCCACTGTGTATGTATGCATGTGTGTGTGCATATGTGTGCATGTGTGTAATTAGGGCAGAGAGTAGAACTCTATTTTTTGCTTTAATTCATTCCTTGGAGTTATCTGGGCAGATATGTGGGAAAAGTCAGTACAGGTAAACCTTAATATTATAAAGCATAAGTACTCATCAATAATGTATTCTTTTCCTTTCCTAGAGTGTAAACTTTCAAGGACTGAGACATTTTCTGCCCACTCACAGTATCATGTATGAGCTCAAAATTTGTTTGTTGAAGATGTATATTCTAGAAATTTATATATCACAATTTGTATATCACAATTTTTGGAAATATCTAAGTACATTTCATTTTGTTATCCTCTTTTTTTCCAACAAATGTTTTGACAGGTTAAATAACTAGTTGTTTTCTGAAAACCAGCAGCTTAAAAATGAGAAATCAGAGTGTTTGACTAGTATCTAACAGAGATTTCCGCAAACTACTCTCAGGCTGTTTCTGAGAGCCTTCCTTCAAGGCATTCATCAAAGCCTTGGTAGAAGGCAGCTGGCCTTTGAAAATGCACTCTCTGAAGCAGGCTGAAAACTCACAGGCACCTGTAGGCTCAGACAATCCTTTTGCAGTGTGAATTATAGGGGACAGGCATTCTTGCATTTTTTAGTACCAAGATTTACAAAGAAACAAGCTCCCTTTGAGGAGAAACACACAAGGTCAGTATCCCCTTCAAGTCTCATATTTCAGGGACTATGCCACTGACATAAAAGAATTTGGGAGGGGAAGTGTTTCTAAGGGGGAGAGAGAGATTGTAATAGCCTAACTACTTTAGATTTTGCACTGTGTATGTTTCAGTGTGATAGGCTCTCACTGAAGAAAGTTCCTGTATTATTTAAAATTGCTGTATTTTACCTAGAGTTCAAATATCTCTGTTTTGCAGTCTAACATAACTCAGAGATAGATGCTTGGGGAAGTGTCTTGAGCAAATCCATAAGAATAAGAAAAAAACTGGATTTTGACAGATTTACTGACAATACAAAAAGGGCCCTGCAGGAGGCAACAATTCTGACAGATTTTGATGTGCGGGTAGAGGGGGTCAGATTTTGAAAGGTTCATGAAAAGCCAAATTCTTACCTAATCATCTTTACCCTGGCTTCTAGTCTGTTATTAAATAACATTACTGAATATAATCCATGAGACTGTTGAATTTCAGGCAAATAGTAGACTCTATGTAAAGTACAAGATTCCCAGTCTGAGAGTGTATAAGAATCATGGAGATGGAAAGTTTTGGCACACACAATATAAAAGTTTTTATGAATATTTGATTCATTTTTAAAGTAAATAATGTTGATTGCTGAAAAGCAACAGAATTTCAAGACCTGCACTTTCTACCTCCCAGTCAGCTAAAGAAGTAAATATTCATTTACATATATAATATTTCAAACATTGTTTCTTGACCATATTTTTATTTCAAGCAATGTGTTTGATAGGATTTTGTATTGCATTCTCACTGCATAAAATTCCGTTTGTTACGATGATTTGCATTTTTTTCTACATTTCAGCTCTTCCCCACCCAAACCCCAGCCCTTTCTAAGTTAATGGTTATTCAGGGTCCAATATAATGACACCCTTCACGACTTGTACCATTAGCATAGAATTCTAAGCTTACACCTATACAATTCTATTTGAATTCACTTGTTAATAAAAAGACTCTTCTCTATATACGTCTCCCCATAATTTCCTTTTCCTATCTAATAATACTACAGTTTATGTGTAGTAAAATTTATTGAGATGGTTATTAAAGTCTATTATTATTATTATTTATGGCCATTGAAGCTAAATATATACTGCCTTACATACTAGTGCTTTTAATGCTATAGGCAGAATTTATGGTATAATTAAGTAATAATGACACTGTCATATCATATTCCAGAAACTATATAATCACGTTCTTTTTTTTTTTTTTTAAAGATTTTATTTATTTATTCATGAGAGACAGAGAGAGAGAGAGGCAGAGGGAGAAGCAGGCTCCCAAGGAGCAGAGAGCCCGATGCGGGACTCGATCCCAGGACCCTGGGATCATGACCTGAGCCGAAGGCAGATGCTTAACCATCTGAGCTACCCAGGCGCCCTATAATCATGTTCTTGCCAGAACTTGTGATCATGTATAATTTTCACTTTTAGAAATAAAAATATATATTTGGATTCATTCTTTTTGGTGTCAAAAATTTGTCACATTGAGAACACTGGTTTGCATAAATAATATTTTTAGTGTTTGGTATTAATTGCATTAAACAATATTAAATTTGGCTAAAAAATTAATTTGCTTTCTGTAGAAAGTGTCTTACAGTTTCTTTTGAAGAACAAATATATATAGGTAAGGATGAAGGTTGAGAACAGACATATAATTTGACCCTGCTCTACTGATTTTTTTAAAATATCATTTTACACACATGTAACATGCCCATTGCTTTCTTGAAAATTGCTGTAAGGAACGATCAATCTCAGAAATATTTTCAGTTTAGTACTTCTGAAAAGCTGACCATTCTAAGCATTCCACTAATGCTCATTTAAACATGTTGATGCCACTTTAGTTATTCTCAAAGTTACTTATAAATATATGTATTAAATCATCCTTATGGAAGATACTCCTATACAGGGCAATTATAGAAAGTTCTTTATTTGGAAGAACACACAAAAAAATAAAACTTCTCTTGTGTTCTGATTGCATTTTTTATTGTTCACCATGTCAGTCTCATTAAAAAATACCCATCATTTATCAATTTTATTACTAGTAACTTTAAACTTTTTAATATTGTTTAGCAAAGACAATGCTAGGTATCTATCATACCACATCTTCCTCTTGGACACAGAGACTACATTCTCATACCTCCCTTGCAATTAGATTTGGAGCATGTGAAGTAATACCGTTTTAGAATGTGGGCAGAAGCAATGCAAGTAAGGCAATCCTGTTCTTCTTCTTCTTCTTTTTATTATGTTATGTTAATCAACATACATTGCATCATTAGTTTTCGATGTAGTGTTCCATGATTCATTGTTTGCGTATAACACCCAGTGCTCATTTCAGTACGTGACCTTTTTAATACCCATCGCCAGGCTAACCCATCTCCCCACCCCCTCCCCTCTAGAACCCTCAGTTTGTTTTTCAGAGTCCATCATCTCTCATGGTTTGTCTCCCCCTCCGATTTCCCCCCCTTCATTTTTCCCTGGTTACTTATATTTCACAATCTCCAGTACTCTGTCTTCTGTGACTACCTTGATGTCCAGTGTTCCAGATGGCACAGGTATAAAAAGGAAGACTATCTCACCCCATATGGAAGTAAAATGTGTGTGAGAAATAACTTACTATGTTAATCTCCTGAAATTTGAGATTTTGTAAGTTGTCTTAGTGCTGCTTATCTATTCTGAGCGACACATGATTTAGAATATCTTCTAACTCTGTTTATCTCCAGATTCATATCTTTACTTCTCCTCATCTCGCAACATTAGACCTTGATGGACAGAAAATCTTCATTGAGTGTACCCTATGAGGTAATCACCACCTCACACTTTGCCTTTCAAGATAATCTGATGCAAAATATAACCACTTACAGTTTTTTATTTTTTTTATTTTTTTAAAGATTTTATTTATTTATTTGAGAGAGAGACTGAGAGAGAGAGAGCATGAGAGGGGGGAGGGTCGGGAGAGTGAGAGAGAGAAGCAGACCCCCTGCCGAGCGGGGAGCCCGATGCGGGACTCGATCCGGGGACTCCAGGATCATGACCTGAGCCGAAGGCAGTTGCTTAACCAACTGAGCCACCCAGGCACCCACTTACAGTTTTTTTTTTTTTTTTAAAGATTTTATTTATTTATTTGAGAGAGAGAATGAGATAGCGAGAGCATGAGAGGGGGGAGGGTCAGAGGGAGAAGCAGGCTCCCCGCCCAGCAGAGAGCCCTATGTGGGACTCGATCCCAGGACTCCAGGATCATGACCTGAGCCGAAGACAGTCGCTTAACCAACTGAGCCACCCAGGCGCCCACTTACAGTTTTTTATTTTTTTTATTTTTTTTATTTTTTTAAAGATTTTATTTATTTATTTGAGAGAGAGACTGAGAGAGAGAGAGCATGAAAGGGGGGAGGGGCGGGAGGGTCAGAGGGAGAAGCAGGCCCCCTGCCGAGCGGAGAGCCCGATGTGGGACTCGATCCCGGGACTCCAGGATCATGACCTGAGCCGAAGGCAGTCGCTTAACCAACTCAGCCACCCAGGCGCCCACTTACAGTTTTTTAAATACCAATTTTTGGGCGCCTGGGTGGCTCAGTTGGTTAAGCGACTGCCTTCGGCTCAGGTCATGATCCTGGAGTCCCGGGATCGAGTCCCGCATCGGGCTCCCTGCTCGGCAGGGGGTCTGCTTCTCCCTCTGACCCTCCTCCCTCTCATGCTCTCTGTCTCTCATTCTCTCTCTCTCAAATAAATAAATAAAATCTTAAGAAAAAAAATAAATAATTTAAATACCAATTTTTGTTCTCACATTTTTCCCACCCTGGTCTCGGCTAGAACATGAATGTCCTCTTGCACCAGTTCCATACATCCTATGTCTGTGCCTCTATCACCTTGTGATTCTACAGTGGGGGCCAAGAGAGGGGGCACAAAATGAAAACCAAATCTAATCAAACAAAATAAAACAACTTTTCTTTTTTCTTTTATTCCCCCCTGGGAAGTTTACTGTAACCCTATGGGCTATGTTTAGTTCATGATGTTTTTTGAGCATCATGGTGTATTTTGAAAAGCCCCATCATAAACCACATATATAACATGCATCATACTCATTATATTTTATCTAATTATTCTAAATTCTGTGATGGCAGTGACCATGTCAATCTTGTGTACTCCAATGGTAAATGCCTGGCTTAAAATAGGTTTTCAATAAAAATGAATTGATTCATGAATTGATTTTCGTTTGCAAAGATATTAAACCCCAATAGCTGTTTTTGTTTAGTTTGCTTGCTTTATAGTGATTTTATGCATCACTTCAGAAAGCACAATAGTAAGAAATAAACTCATGGATTGGCAAATATTTCTTCCTTTTTATAAACTGGCAGAACTATGTTTCTGTATTTCCCTTTAACAACTCTAATTTTGTCCACAATAATACACCATGATGTTCACTCACCATAACCATTTTTCAAGGAGTACAGGAAAATGAAAAATAAATAAATAAATAAAAGGGAAAACATCCATGCACACCTTGATGGGATACAGTAGCATTCAGCAGGACGAAAGAGGCTATGGGATTGGATCAGAACAATTAGGGTATTCAAACTCTTATCTAGGTTTTTCAGACCCTTCAGAGTAGGAGTCCTTGTAAGATAACTTTACCTATGACAAACTAGTTAGAGATTATAATAAGCCCTTTAAATCTAAAAAGGCTAACCATTTGGAGTAGGGATAAATAAATAGAAAAGCAAAGTAATACTTTTCAAAGTGGCCACATGAAGTCCTTTCTGAGACTTTCTCTTGGATGCTAAGACCACAGATTTACTTTTACCTTAACACTTTGCACCTGTGTCTCCCCTGCCCTGAGGCTTATTGGACTGCTTGACCAAGAATGATGCCATAAAACCTGTGTCCTGCTATTGGGACTAAGAGTAATTGACACTTGTTCCTGAAATCTACAATTGAGTAAGTAGTTTTAATCCACACAATTTAATCTCTGTCTGGGTTCTCACATCCAACTATCCTATTAATTACTCATATGAAACAGAAACATATCTGCAGTTATAAGCAAAGTAGTTTTTGTTAGATTTGTGGCATTTGTATTGTTGTCAATAGCCTATAAAATTTGTGATATAAACCGCAGATACTTAGAGAATATTTCTATAAATAGCTTTATATCACTGAGAACACATTTGGGTAACTGGTATCACAGTAGAATAGACTCTTCCAAGGTAAGATCCATAAATTGAAGAGTCTCTACTTTTACTTAGTGTGACAAAAAGCAAAAGTGATATAATATTCTAAAGAACTGTGGAATCAAGAAAAATTGAACTAGAGATAGAGTTTAGTATCTCATACAAAATAATAAAAATATAGAAATACAAAAAAATAGGATAACAGCATTTGAAAGAAGGTGTCACCAAATACATTATTTCTCCTTTGCTGTAATATTATGAATGTACTAGGTAATAACAGATATAAAAACATGTTACTAGTTCTTTTTTTTTTTTTTAAGATTTTATTTATTTATTCATGAGAGACAGAGTGAGAGAGGCAGAGGGAGAAGCAGGCTCCCAAGGAGCAGAGAGCCCAATGCGGGACTCAATCCCAGGACCCTGGGATCATGACCTGAGCCGAAGGCAGACGCTCAACCATCTGAGCCACCCAGGCACCTGAAAAACATGTTACTAGTTCTTTTGCAGAGGGAAAGGATTTAACTGAAATGCAGGAAATGAGAAAAATCAACTGATATAAATCATAAAAGATATGATGTGGAAAAGGTAAATACAGTATTCCTGAACATTATAAAATAAAAAGAACTTTATCAATATTCTTTCATCATACCAAGTCCAGGCTTCTTGCAATTCTCAGCTCTGCCCAGGAGAGCAGCTGATCAGCAATGTGAGAGGGTGGTTGTCCATAGATAGATCTGTTGAAATATTGAACTAGAAAGTGATGCCAAGTGTAAGGCATTCAGAACACACTGTTGAAGTATGAGACTGAAATAAGCAAGTAGAAGAGACAAAAGCAAATGAATTTTAGTACTTAGAAGAAAATAGAGAGTAGGACCAGGGATGAATTAGAGGGTTGAGGTTGTTTGGAGATGTGTTACAAGGCACCAACTTTGAAGAAAAAGTGTTTCAAGTCTAAACACCCCCATTTACTACCTACGTGGTAATGATCAAATTGATTAATCACTAAGACAGTTTTCTCATCTGTAAAAGAGAGCACTAACACATTACTGAGTTTTGTGAAAATTAAAAATACTCTTTAATCAGTATTTATAGCTATTGTTAAATGTATGACTTCATTCATCAAAAATATCCATAAACTTGTTTATATTTCCAGTCTGCATGTATGAAGCTTGGAAGTCACCACTTTATCTTAAAAACAAATAGAAGGCTGAACCAAGTGAAAAAGCAATAATTCTTAGATCTTTAAGAGAAGTGAGATCACGGGGCAAATTGCTGCAGGCAAAATTGGAGAAATTGACGGGTGAATACAGAGAAGCACAACTTGCTGAAGCAGAAAACCTTGGACTAAAAACTTCATGAGAACAAGTGGTGGGTAGAAAGACCTAAACTGTTATTTTTGAATTGCTAGAGATTCAGTGTGGACAACCATAGAAGTTAAAAACTCAGTCATAGAGGTGGGACTACACTTTCCAAAATGGAAAGCAAGCCAACAAACAAAAAGTCTGGAAAAAAAAAAAAAAAGTACAGAATATCCAAGAATTATGCTACAACTACATAACATATGTGCAATGGAATACCAGAAAGAGGAAAAGAAAGAAAGGAACATAAGTAATATTTGAAATAATAATGACTGACAGTTTACCCAAGTTAATGTCAGACACCAAAGCACAGATCCAGGAAGCTCAGAAAACACTCACCAGAATAAATGCCAGAACAATGACAACTAGAAATATCATTTTAAACTATAGAAAATCAAAGTTAGAGAAATAATTCTGAAAGAATACAGAGGAAAGTTATGGGAACCCTAAATAAACTATGGTCTTTGAGTAATAATGATGTATCTATGTAGGCTCATTAATTGTAACAAATATACAACTCTAGTGGGAAATATTGATCAGGGGGAAGATTGTCTGTGTGTTGGGGCAGGGGATATATGAGACATTTTTATACCTTTGCTTCAATTTTGCTGTGAACCTAAAACTACTCTGAAAAAAATCTAATAAGCATTTAATCAGCACAAGTGTCTGATCCATCCATCAGATACTCTGCTAAGTGTTAGAGTTTTGAAGACAAATAAAGCAGTTCCTTTAATAGGTTCCCAGTCCAACAGAGAAAGAAAAATAAACATAGAAGGAGAGAGAATTGAAGAAGTCAATAAATGCAATGAGGTAATATTACAGGAGCAATAGAACTTAGATATTAACCTCAATTCAGTCTTATAAAATGAATTGTAATAACGGGGTGCCTGAGTGGCTCAGTCCTTAAGCATCTGCCTTCGGCTCAGGTCATGATCCCAGGGTCCTGGGATCGAGTCCCACATTCGGCTCCTTGCTCAGCAGGAAGCCTGCTTCTCCCTCTCCCACTCCCCCTGCTTGTGTTCCTGCTCTCTCTCTCTCTCTCTCTGTCAAATAAATAAATAAAATCTCTAAAAAAAAAAAATGAATTGTAATAGGGAAGGACTCTTTCCAGGAGGGAGCACAAAGGGAACTTGAGAATAGAGATGTTCATTGTCTTTCTAAGTATGAGAACTGCAATTAGTGTGATGAGGCTGAGGAATGAGGTGTGACTGAATAAAATAAGAGGTAATAGGAAAATCCATGATTTGTGTGACAGATTAGTTAGGACGCTGTCTTAAACTAGAGCTTTCATATTATTTTTAGATTTGAGACATTTCTCCCAGTGAAATCTTTCAGACACTCAACAGATCAATTGGTAGAGATGGAATAGCCCTGTTTGAAACGGGTGACAAGCCTGTGATCCCATATACTCCTCCATTTCTTCTCTGGCCAACAGTCCCTTCTTTTTACCATCCCACCACCAGAACTGGAGCACCATTTCAAAAACCTCTGCTATTTATAATAAGGACCCAGTGAAAGCTTTAAAAGCAGGCGGGTAAAACTAATAATGGTGAGGAGTCTGAACTAAGCGTGGATGGAGAAGCGGGCAGCAATATATAGCAATTCTACTTTTCAAAAGTTGCTTTGCTCCTCTCATTAGAGAACTTCAATCCAAATGACACAAAGAATTTGTTGTGGCAGAAGTGACCTTATGTGGCATTTCTTGTCACTCTGGATAGGTTTAACTAAATTCATATATCCTCCCTGAATTGTATCAAAGGCACCATGAGTGTCACCTCAAAAGACCCAATAAACTATAGACCCATGTTCCCTGGGGCAAAGATAGCATCTAAGGAGACATGTCAAAATAATTAAACCACCATAAACTGACATTAAACATGTAGGTAGTAAATATGTAATACTTGACTATAGTCAAGCCTTGGCCTCCTGTGGACTTTTTCCTTCAGTTAAAGAGACAAGCAAAATTCAAAAAGTACATGAAAAAAAAATGAAATGAGGTCTAAAATTGCAAGTGAAAATTTGGGGAAACATTGTAGAATATGTAATCTATGGAAATAATTTGGACACACATTTTTAAAACAAAGAATATTAGAGATATTCTGCAAGTAGGATTTTTTTTTAATCTTAGAAGAGTTTTAATTACCCTTTTCTTCAAGACCTGTTTATTATGCACCTACTAAGTGCCAGATATTGAATGATGTTGACTTGACATAGATCAGTTTGCTACTGCCCTAGATCCTCTTCTTGAAATGTCTTCTGTTGGACTGCCATATTTATAGATCTCTGATCTATGTCTGTTCTTATTTCACTTTTTCAGAGAGATACTTTCTGACTCCTTTTATACAGTAACAATGACCACTCTACCCCACCAGTCCACATCACTCTGCACTCCCCCTATGCTGCTTTAATTTCCTAGATAGTAATTGTCACCATCTGCCATTCTATATATTCACTTTGTATATGTCTATCTTCCTTAGAATCGAAGGCGTGGCCTTTGTTTTGTCATTATCCCTCCTCTCTATTCTGACAGCTAAAAGAAAGACCAAAGCTTCCTCCTTTCTGGGATTTTTCATTCCCTCCCAGACTCTGGCTTCCACCCTCTTTCAAATGAAGCCTCACCCATGGATGAGTAGTTAAATGGTACAAGGGGAGACACAGGATGAAAGTAACTGAAGAATTAAAATTTAATATATTGGATTTGAAAAAAAAAGATTAGGTTCCATACAGTTATTAGGAGGGAAAGTCATGTAAAAATAATTGAAGTAGACATATTTTAGTGGGTTTCCAGCCTTTCTTGGTTGCTAGATAAACAGACACATTTTGGTGTATTCTTATGGTAATTTTCTTATTTTGTATAAAAGATAAAAAAAATTTCCTTTTATTTTGAATATTTTTTCCTTCAGATTATGGTTATCACAGAAGCATGAGAATTAAATCAATAATCAATTTCATTATTGTTTCTAATGATTTCAAGAAAAGCTCTATGTGGGACACAAAAAGTGCAAGACATTTGAGTACTAACTCTTGGATAACTGTATTAGTAAAAACAATCCGATCTTGCAAGGTGGACAAGCTGGTACAAACTAAATTTCATCATAAGTGTCCCCAGATATCCCCACCCCATATAAAGATATATTTGATTATGGAGTGTGTTGGAAAAATTATCCTAAATGTTTTATGTATAATGTATTAATGGCTTAAACTACTAGGAAAGTGAGAAAACTTGTCAGTTGGTTTTGTAGAAACAGGTTGTCAGACTTAGTTACTGCCATAAGACTTTTGTCCTCAGAAAACATATTTTCTCTGCCCTGTATTCCATATTATCATTGTCTGTATCATTCTAACTTAAATATTTTACTTTGATAGATATTGATGTTAGCCATTAATATATATTTTTAGGTATCACACAAAAATAAGCTAGTAAAAGAGAATACAAAACTCAATTGTTTTTAAAATATGTCCTGATAGGTCATATCATCATAAATGCAAATGTCTTTAATAACTAGATGCCACTCGGGGCACCTGGTGGCTCAGTTGGTTAAGTGTCTGGCTCTTGATTTCAGCTCAGGTCATGATCTTAGGGTTGTGGGATCAAGACCAGAGTTGGGCTCTGTGCTCCCTGAAGAGTCTATTTTCTCTCTCCCCCTCTGCCTCTCTTCCTGCTCATGCTCTCTCTCTAAAATAAATAATAAATCTAAAACAAAAACAAAAACAAAAAATACTAGATGCCACTAAGTGGAAGAGTGTGATTAATTGAATGAGTAAAATGAATTAGTCAAATAATTCAAATTCATTTTTAAATATTTTGAGCAGAGAGAACATATTTGATAATAGATTTAAGCCTATAGGTCACCAATTTATGACTCTTTCTCTGGCCTTAATTTTTTTTTCAAGAAATGGCATACATATGCATATATTTCTGTGTGTACTAATATATTTTCAGGTTTCCATCTACACATACCTTCAATTATCCTTGACTAATTATTGAAATATCATGTGAAAATTCCTGGCATTTCTAATTTTGCAAATTAACTCTACTTCAAAAATTTTTAATTGAAAATTACCTTTATAATGCACGTATTCATTTTCAAAAATCAAATAGCATCACTAAATTAAAAATGAAAAAAATGGCCATAATTCTCCATATCCTTTATTCTTATTTCCTATTTTAATTCTTCTTTTCTTTTGAAAATTACTAACATATTTCTGAGTAATATGGCTATGGTATTGATTTTTCAAGGTTAGTAATTATAAACTGTTTCCTAATGAAGACGATAGTTAACAAGTGTGGTATTAGGTCCTCCCACCTACATTTTTCCTGCTCTATACCATATTTCTAAATTCATCCCATATTTTCTAAATAAGTATTTAACATTTACATCAAGATTAGAAAATACTTTCTCTGCTGACTTATTTCACTTAGCATTATACTCTCTAGTTCTGTCCGTGTCCTTGAAAATGGTAAAGGTTCATTCTTTTGTATGGCTCAATAATATCCCAACGTGTATATATATATATATATATATATATATACACCACTTCTTTATACAGTCATCAATTGATGGACATTTGAGCTGCTTTCCTATCTTGGCTATTGTAAATAATGCTACCATAAACACAGGGATGCATGTATCCCTTTGAATTAGTATTTTTGTATTCTTTGGGTAGATACCCAGTAGTGGAGTCCTGGATTGTAGGGTAGTTCTATTTTTAACTTTTTAAGGAACATCCATACTGTTTTCCACAGTAGTGTACAATTTGCATTCCCATCAACAGTGCACAAGGGTTTCTTTTTCTCCACTTCTTGGCTGACACCTGTTGTTTCTTGTATTTTTGATTTTAGCCATTCTGACAGGTGTGAAGTGGTATCGCATTGTAGTTTTGATTTGCATTTTCCTGATGATAAGTGATGTTGGGCATCTTTTCATGTGTCTGTTGGCCATCTGGATGTCTTCTTTGGAGAAATGTCTGTTCACATTTTTCTGCCCATTTTCAATTGGGTTATTTGTGTTTTGGGTGTTTAGTTGCATAAGTTCATTATATATTTTGGATACTAAACCTTTATTGGATATATCATTTGCAAATATCTTCTCCTATTCCATAGGTTGCCTTTTAGTTTTGTCGATTGTTCTTAAGAAACAAATGAGCAAATGGAAAAAGAGAGAGAGGAAACAAAATAAGAAATAGACTCTTTTTAAAAATTTCATCTGAATTTTGTTATTTATCATAGAAAAAAACAGCTTAAAAGAGTTCAACTTAAATGGCATTCTGACAAATACTTGTTCCATATCCAATTGTAAAAATTATACATCGCATTTTCATTTAGGTTCTGGAAAACATACTAAAGGGCTCAATTATCATTATCTCTTTGTTTCTTCCAAATTTTTATTTAAATTCTAGTTAATTAACATCTAGTGTAATATTGATTTCAGGAATAGAATTTAGTGATTCATCACTTACATTTAACAACACCGAATGCTCATGATAAAAAGTGCCCTCCGGGGGCGCCTGGGCAGCTCAGTTGGTTAAGCGACTGCCTTCGGCTCAGGTCATGATCCTGGAGTCCCCGGATCGAGTCCCGCATCGGGCTCCCTGCTCGGCGGGGAGTCTGCTTCTCCCTCTGACCCTCCTCCCTCTCATGCTCTCTGTCTCTCATTCTCTCTCTCTCAAATAAATAAATAAAATCTTTAAAAAAAAAAAAGTGCCCTCCGTATTACCCATCCACCCACTTAGCCCACACTTACCCACCTCCCCTCCATCAACCCTCAGTTTGTTCTCTATTGTTAAGAGTCTCTTATGGTTTGCTAGACTCTTATCTATAGAGAACAAACTGACAGTTACCAGAGGGGAGGTGGGTGAGGGAATAGGTTAAATAGGTGGTGGGGATTAAGGAATGCACTTGTCCCGATGAGCACTGGGTGATGTATGGAATTGTTGAATCACTGTATTGTACACCTGAAACTAATATAACATTGACTCTTAACTAACTGGAACTAAAATAAAAACTTAAAAAAATATTAGAAAATACTGTTTATATGGGGCGCCTGGGTGGCTCAGTTGGTTAAGCGACTGCCTTCCGCTCAGGTCATGATCCTGGAGTCCCTGGATCTAGTCCCGCATCGGGCTCCCTGCTCGGCAGGGAGCCTGCTTCTGCCTCTGACCCTCCCCCCTCTCATGTGCTCTCTCTCTCTCATTCTCTCTGTCTCAAATAAATAAATAAAATCTTAAAAAAAAAAAAAAAAAAAGAAAATACTGTTTATAACTTGTATAATATTTTTTCATCTGTAATTAATAATTACACTTTTGGTTACTTTTATGTATATCATAATTTACTTCTAGCATATTCAGGCAGTGAGATAAATAATTTTCTCCCCACATCCATCTCTCTCATTCTTTCTCATCCTCTTTCTTTCTCTCTTTTTAAAACATACTATCTGGGAATCTCAGTTCTTCGGCTCCTATTTCAACTGACTGATTGTGTTTTATGCTTCTTGTACAGCTATTTTCCTGGCCCCTCATCAACATCTTTCTATTCTTTTGAAGCCCATGTGTTTTTTGTTTGTTTTTTGTTTTGTTTTGTTTTGTTTTGTTTTGATTTCCTGTAGTCTCCTTTTACTTGTTTTACTCCCTGATTTTGAAAAGTGTGATTTTCAAACCTTCCTGAATGAGGCAGCATGGTAGGTAAATTTTTTTTTTTCCCCTAGGAACATACTGGTCTATTTTTTTTTTTCTTTTTCTTTCTTTTTTTTTAATTAAAGATTTTATTTAATTATTTGAGAGAGAGAGAGAGCAGGAGTGGGGGTCTGGGGAGAGGGAGAAGCAGACTCCCCGCTGAGCAGGGAGCTGCTGAGGGGCTCAATCCCAGGACCCTGAGATTATGACCTGAGGTGAAGCAGACACTTAACCCACTGAGCCACCCAGGTGTCCCTGGTCTAATCTTTTCTATCGTTATCTTTGATGGATATAAAATTGGTATATAATTTAAGTTGAAAGACATTCTCCTTCAGCATTTTCTTTTTTGGGGAATTTTGTTAATTGTTTGGTTTTTGTTTATCGATTGCTTTTGATTGTTGTTTCTTTAGTTTGCTACTTGTTGGTTTTCTTGTCATTTGTTTGCTATTTTGATGAATCATTGTTGGTTGTTTTTAAAAATGTTTTCTAAGTCATCTTATGTCTCAATATAATATGTTCTTATTTGATTATATTATTATTTTTTCTTCTACTGTCTCTATTATCATTGCTACCTCCACTTAATTGCATTTTAAGGTTTTGTTTTTGTTTTGTGTTTTTTGTTTGTTTGTTTGTTTTTAGATTTTTTTTGTTGAAAGCTCTCTAAGCATGTTTGGTGATTATCAATTCACATACCTCTCTAAGAAATGAATTGATAGAGATAGCTTTTCAATTTGGAATCTTTTGTTCTTTTCTCTTTAAATCTGGAAAGAAATCTTCCAATCTCTTACATGAAGTCATAATCCTGGCTACCAGTGTTCCTGTAGTTAGGGAAAATAGAGAGGGTGAAAAGCTTCTAAATAGTCAACATATAAACATTCACTTAGCCTCCTCTTTTTAGGACAGTTGCCTCACTTCTGCTTTCAGCCATATCTGGTACTGGAAATCTCTGCTTCAATCTCACAAGAATTCAGTGTTCTGCTTTTCTTGGGATAGGGAAGGTGTGATCAATTTATGGTAAATTTTGGAAAAGGGAATCGATGCTAATTGCTTTTTAAAATGGATTTTAAAAAGATGTTTCCGTTTGAAGCAATACCTCAAATCCTGTCTTCTCAATTCTTTAACCTTGCAAAATCACTGTTTTGGAAGTGCTATGTTGTTATCAGTACACTATTTGCTTTACATCATCTACTTTTTTTTTTTAATCTTTCATTTTAAGTTGCCTACATTGCTTAATTATTTGTTCTTTGAAGGTTGAAGGATCATAACATTAATTCTCAAATTGCTACACAGTAGATTTGGCAAAAATCCATAATAACTGATGATCATTTGTTAATTTTTTCTTCTCAAAAGCTTACTTAAAGTAGCTGGTAATTTTTGAACTAAATTCATTTCCCTGACCACTCTAATTAACCAGGAAAACAATGACCAACTCCATTCTCATTCCCCAATCATAAGAAAAATTATGAAAAGAAACAATAGAAAGTTATAGAAAATTATCCAGTGATTAATGAGAAGAAAAAAGATATTTTTGACAAAAACCAAAGTAGGAATAAATATGTACAAACATCAGTTTGTATACAACGAATTATATTTAACAATGAAGAAAGATGAGAACAACTGGTGTTTAAATGACTTTGAATCCAATTTTTGTCTTTGCTCACTTAGAGGACCTCACTCTTTCGTTAAAGCATTTTAATTGAGAATATAACCATTATAGTCCTCTATAAGGTTTTCCTGGTCAAAATGGGCAAACAGTAAAAGCAGGACCTGATATGCCTCCTCCCAACTTTCCATTAAGTTATATATAAATGTGCAAAAAATTGGAAAAGTACTAGTACCATCTCAATAAAAAAGAAATAAGCAACAAGCCACAATCTCACATTATAAATCCACACAATTCAGTGAATAATTAACAAAATTTTTAGACTCTTGGATAAGCCCTAGAAAGAAAATGCTAAATGAGGTAAAACACATCCCTGCATTCATTGCTAGTCTCCCAGGGAAGAAAGACCCTGTGTATGTAAATGCATATGTAATGAGAGTAAGAAGCTAAGTACATGATGTTGGGGGGGGGGGGGGGGGCAAAGAAAACTAACCCAGTTGGTGAGGGAGTTTCCTAGAGGAAAGTGTGTTCAAATTGAGATTTTATACATGAGACATGTTAAACTCACCATTTGAATTTAAAAATTTTCATACGGCCATACTATAAACTGAATCTAGAATAATGAATAAAAATGAATAAGATTTATCTAGATAAAATATTACAAGCGGTGAGAAGAAAACTGTGTGAATAGTGATGCAAGATTGAGGACAGGGGCTTTTTTGCTGCCTCAAACTTGGGATATAGAAATATACTGAACATAAAATTAAATTGCCATGTCCCAGTGATGATTTAAGCAGCCTTTGATCCTCCATCATCAGTCAGGGCATTGCTTTCCCATGCATTTCTAGATTATAACTCCTAGTGATGTGGAA
This sequence comes from Mirounga leonina, assembly GCF_011800145.1. Taxonomy (NCBI): domain Eukaryota; kingdom Metazoa; phylum Chordata; class Mammalia; order Carnivora; family Phocidae; genus Mirounga; species Mirounga leonina. Next base: position 33,391,969 of record NW_023270387.1, on the reverse strand, counting down.
ATGTTGGGATTTGGAGCAAAATGGTCAAGAAAGAATTCTCAAGACATCTTTGGTGCAAAAATGTGGTTTTATTAAAGCACAGGGACAGGACCTGTGGGCAGAAAGAGCTGCACTAGGGTTGTGTGGGGTGACTGATTATATACTTTCAAGTGGGGAGAGGTTAAGGACAGCACAAGCCCTCAAGGAATTTTGGAAACAAGGTTTCCAGGACCCTGTTAGCTATTGTTAGGAAAAGGTCATTTATTACTGTTTAGTAGACCCTCAGTCATGAGACCCTTCAGGTGTATATCAGTGGACCAAAAGCTTGGAGGATAATTGCTAACATATATCTTGGGGGGTACAGATAAAGGAAGTTTCCAAAGGAATTTCTCTTTGTTTAAGGTAGACTCACAGGATCCTGGGGGGGGTCAGGATAATGTTAAGCTAAGCTTGTCTTTTGCCTTTAGCAAAGTGTCAACATCAAGGCAGTTGAGCTCCCAGAAGAAGGTCACTCTGCTTGTTCCAAGGATTTGTCAATGGGCTGTAAGTAGTAAAGAATTTTTTTTTTTTCTTTTGCCTTTGTTCCCTACATCACCAGGACCCCACCGCTAGAAAGTAGTTTAGGAAAAAAGCTTGTATCCTGCGACCTTGGATGCTTGATACAAGAAAAGACCAGGAGACTTTTATGCTAGAAGGTATGATTTCCTGTATTTACTATGTTGGAAATGGTTTTCTTCTAGACTAATAATAATAGTAACAAACTGAAGAAACTTCCTTGATATCTTCCCAGAGAGGGCAAAAATATATGGTTTCTATGAAATAGAAACAGGGGTGCATAAAAAGCTAAAAGGATGAAATGATAGCAAAGATACAGAAAGAGCTGGTGGACAATATGAAAACGTTGTTGTGCCTAAATAGGGTGTCTCATTCAGATGGGGGCACCCAAATGTGGGGCGATGATCAGCTGGAAGCTAGAGGCGCAAAACATTCACCTGAGGCCGAACAAAGGAGATAGAAGTTTATTGAATACACTGCAGGGGAGTGGCAGACAGAATGCTGAGGAGAGGCTGTCTGCCAAGAGGCAGTGGGTGGGGCTGCATTTAAAGGATGAAGAGGAGGAGCTATGGCCACATATGGAATTCTCCCTTTTTTGGTAACTGTGCCTAGTTGTAAGTAGTCTATGGGTCAGTTAGGGCCCGTGGATATTTTAGGGTGGGTAGCCTGATGGGCCTGTCTGGATTCAGCCAAGTGGTCACTGTGGCTCTTTCTGCATTCTATTGCTCAAGCCTGTTGGCTTAAAAGCAGCCTCTACAACTGTCAAAAAATATCAGAAATTAAAAAAAGATATATTATAGAGCATTAAATTAGCTAAGCAGTGGGAAAGTTCACGAACATTATGAAGTGAAAAAAACATAAAAGCTGAGAAAAAATTTTAAATGGATAAAAATCAGAACCTAAGACAACAGTAATGTTATATATTATTAATTCATAACGGAAGCTGCTTTTTTTCTTAATTAAGAATATTTCTCAATCTGCAAATCCTAAAAGGTCTCCAAGTTTCATGCAACGTTTTGAATCTCAAGGTTGAGCAAAATTTCTGACAAGCATCCCAGTAGACTATTTGTAATGGAGAAAATCAGACTAAACTTAGAATTCTTACACAATCACTGCTAATATTATAGACTTATTATGTGTTAGGTACCCTGTTAAGTACTTTAGGCAAATAGCTCGAATAGTAACTCATTTAACTATCTGTGAAACTATAAAGTTGATACCCTCATTAAACTCAAGTAACAATTAAAAATAGTCATATACAACACATATTTAACCAATCCAAGATTTGAACAAGGGATTCTGTCTCAAAAGTACATGTAACTGACAAGAATGTCTTAATCAAAGAGAATTCCAGAAGTAAAATGAGCAAAAAGGTCCTGTGTATGATAGAGAGAAAGGGAGAGATTATTGTGATTCAAATAATCTACATCTAACAATAGAAAGACGTTTAAATTATGAAAACATTTAGGAAAAAAAAAAGTAATTATTTATCTTCCTGGGAGGAGGATGGAAAAGGAAATGTAGATAAAATTAAATCTCCTTATAATTTACAGCTCATTGACAAATACTTGAGGCAGGCAGAGTGACAAGTGAAGGGCATTACCTATTAAGGTATTATGAAGTGAAAAAACATAAAAGCTGAGAAAATTTTAAATGGATAAAAATCAGAACCTAAGACAACAGTAATATTATATATTATTAATTCATAACTGAAGGTGCAGTTCATGCATGAAAAATACCTTCATAGGACATTCCTCTGGAAACTCCCAATCATAATGTTGATGCCTTGCTAGAGAAAAAGCATCCTTATCTTGACAATAGTCAGGCCTCCAGAATCCTGGAAGTCTTTAACACATGAAAATCCTTTTGGAAACTTCCCTTGTCTTTAGCTCTCCCAACTCTAAAGATAATAATCAATTGCTCTTCACAATGTCAGGGCAGCTCTTTTTGCCCTGGGGTCTTGTCCCTGCTATAATAAAAACACCTTTTTGCACCAAAAATATCTCAAGAATTCTTTCTTGACTGTTCACTCTTGAATCCAAACATCAAATAACATCAATAGCATAATAATATTAGAAAGACCACTGAAAAAAATAGAAATGATTGTTGTAAATATGGTAAAATAAATTCAAGAGCAAAACCAAATTATTAAGAAATATAATCTACATGATGAATCGATAATTACTTATAACCTACATTTCTACCTTTTGAATAAATTAATGAGCACTGTAATGTGGAAGGGAATATTAAGGGCTGTAAAAATGCACTAAATTCTTCACTGTGGAAGAGGAAATCAATTTCCTCCTTTTAATTTTTGTAATTATTTTTTACAGAAATAAGCATTTTCCTATGCATCTGGTGAAATTATAACTGCTCGTATAATGAAAAACAAGATTTCAATCTTTCAAAAACTTTTGCAGAAGAAAAAAATTATATTTCTAAATTGCAAATAAGCATAAAGTAAGAAAGCATAAAGTAATATAAACAGGATAAATTAAGGTAACATATGAAAATAAATATGTTAAACTCTCTAATCAATAGGCAAAGACTTTAAGAGTAGATTAATAATACCAGAAAGCTGTCAGTTTGCAAGAAACATAGATCAAATTATGCAAAATGCCTGAAAAATTCTCAAAAAAAATCAGCAGAAAAATATAAAATAAAATAAAAAAAGTGATAATTTTCATATTAGCAAGAGAAGAATTCAAAGCTATTATTTGCCATCTCATACATAAAGCAATATCAATTCAAATGATTTTATGGATTGAAAGAGTAGACAGTAAGCTTAAGAACAAATTATCTCTGAAATGCAGTTATGGTAATAGAAAGGGAAAGATGGTTGTTGGTAATGCTTACAACAAAAAATTAGAGTAAAAAGGTGTTTAGCTACATAGAAGAATGAAATCAAGTAAATAATCCTGTAGTTCAACATAGTTTAGCATAATCTTTTATCTTTATAATGTAGTATGTAAATCTTTTGAAAAGCTATATAAACTATGGAAGAAAATTAGCATGATGATTATATTCTCAGAATAAATAATTTGTTTAAAAATGAAGTACTAAGGAAAACAAATGGTTATTTTTTTTTTTAAATTTTGCTGACATGAAACGGGAAGATACCAGAGAAAATTAATTGTATAGAGAGTATATAGAACATTTTTTATGAATATACTATCTTATATGTGCAAATATGAGAAGTCTTGCTTTGTTACACATTATTTTGTGATATTGTAACTGAACCAACATGAGTTCACTCTTGGTGGTTCAGAAACTGCACCAGGTTGAGTTGTTGCACCAAGAAAACTTTCATTTGCAGCAAATAAGGAGATCATGGGGAATGGCTTCCAAAGCCATGTCTCCCCAAGAGAGGGTGAAGAGGTTCGTTTTGTTTAGAGTTAGGATGAATATTTAGATAGGGAAGCCATGTCATCCTATGTAGAGGTAGGAGTAAAGTTGTGCATAAGCCTTAAGGAAACATGCTTATATATACATTGTATTCTATGTAAGTGAGGCTAAGGTTCCTCCTTGGGCAGAGATTTTAGGATTATAATGAGGCCAAGGTGACTGTAGATCATTCCAGAGGTCACTCCATGGTCCATCTATAGAGGGGTAAGTTAGATTTAGCAAACAATCTGGGTAGTCTGGGGTGGGTGCAGTGAAGTGTGGATTTTGTCAGGGCAATCACCATCACCTGGGGGGTGGTTTCAGGTTTCATTTGACTGAGTCAAGAGGAAAGCTGAAAAGAATTTAGGGGAAAATGTAATTGAGCAAATGTAGGGGAACTTAGGGGAAAATGTTAAGTGAATAAAGGTTAGTGAATACAAGCAGGTGGGCTGTAAAAGCCAAGTCTTGGGGTCTAGCTGGTGACAGTATGGCTGGGAATGTTCTGACAATACACAGACTATCTGTGAATCCCAAGTATAGCACACAGTCTTAAATATACTTAGATTATAGTAATTCTGGATCTCACAATGACTGTGTCTTGCTTACACAGTGTTCTCCTTGAACCCTGGATTTTGATTCTTGCTTTTAAGGAGTATCTGTCTACCTGAATATCTACTCATGAAAATGCTGTCATGGTTTCTTTAACATAGACTCGACAATAATTAAAAATTTGTTTTGAACAGAGGTTGTCAATGAAATTTTCACTTCTCCCTAGAGCAATCTAGAAATTTATGGAGATATTTTTGATTGACACAGTGGTTAAAGGACATTACTATCTATACCAGGAAAAAAATTACATAGGATTCACACAACTTTCAAATATACTACCAATTATCCATGTAGATGAAAATTGTGTTCATAATTATTGAAGCCTAGAACTTTACTTTTCTTTCAATATAAGTACAATTTATTCTGCATGATTTTAATATATAATAGAATTATTAGGGAAGAAACTACCATGTATATTCAGGGAAACCTCTACCTTGTTTTATGCAGAATTTTTCTGTTAGGTCACAATGTCAGAGGATTAAATCAGTAATGTCCATATGATGTAGGAAAGACGTTATTAGGGTTCGAAGCCAATCCATGAAAGAATTCTTGAGATGTCTTTGGTGCAGAAAGGTGATTTTATTAAAGCACGGGGACAGGACCCATGGGCAGAAAGAGCTGCAATGGGGTCATGAGGAGTGGCCCATTATATACTTTCAAGTTGGGAGGGGGTTAAGGATAGCATAAGTCTCTAAGGAATTTTGGAAGCAAGGTTTCTAGGACCTTGAGGGGGCTAGCTTTTGTTGGGAAAAGGTCATTTATTACTGTCTAATAAAACCTTAGTCATGAGCCCCTTCAGATGTATATCGGTGGGCCATATGCTTGGGGGATGATTGCCAACACATTTCTTGGAGGGTTTAGAGAAAAAGGAGGTTTCAAAAAGAAATTTTTATACATTAAAGCAGACTTACAGGATCCTGGTTGGGCAGGGGGGAGGCAGACTAGAATTGCCTTTTGCCCTTAGCAAAGTATTAACATTGAGACAGCTGAGTCCCTGAGTCCCTACACGAATGTCACTCTGCCTGTTTCAAGGACTTGTCAGTGGTCTCTAGGTAGTAAGGAAATTTAATAATTTTTCTTCTGTCTTTGTTTCCCACATCAAATACAGCACATAGTTTAGTTTTTCAGATGCCAATATAACACATCTGTGTCATTTTGTATTTCAAGCTATTTCATCCAAGTTATATCTTCATAAAGTTACATGCCTCTGATGACTTAATGGCCATCATTTATTCATATTATTTTATTAAATTTTGCAATTCTCCATTATTTTATGGCAAATGTTTTGTTGTTGTTGTTTTAGTTCTGTACTTAGTTTTATTAGCTACTGTCAGGGAGGAAGAGCTTCCTCTGCCCTATGGTCCTTTTAGCTGGACTTAGAATTGAATTGACATGAGACAGATTAACAGGAGAAAATCATATTTAATAGGCTTATGTACAAGGAATTCACACAGACATGAAATTCCAAAGATAATGAGGAAACATGAAGCTTTATATGAGCTAAGGAGAGGGGTAGGCATTTGAGGACACAAACAGGAGAAAACTCAGTGGCAAGAAGGTGAAAGGAGATGTTGGGAAAAACAAGTTTGCCCTAATATGCAGATGAATTCCTTAGGTAAAGAGGAGTTCTGTTAATAGTCCTCTTGTTGCAGGTTCTCCTTTCTCATGTAAATGAAGGCAGTTACATGGGAAGCAGAGAGCTTTTCCTTCATCTACTGGGTATGTATGACTTTTAGCTTGAAATAGTCTTTATACCAAAGTGGCACATTTTGGGGCATCTCATCCTGCACCCCTTCACTATGTAAAGTGAGTTTGCAAGAGACTGTTTATTTACCTCTAGTATCCACCTTTAACTTCTCTTAGCTATAAGATGTTATGAATGATAATAGAGTATTGTCTATCTCCACAGAGATTGCATTACCCAGAATCCCTTTCATTGATCAGTCTCTTTGTTTTTGCCAATGGGGTATGAGTGGAATATACATAAGAGACATCAGATTGTGATTTTAAAAGTTTGGAGTACGTGCTCTTTTGATCCAGGAATTTGGGACTAACTAAGGCAAGTTAATTCCAGCCATGTGAATGAGGGTAACACACTATGGGTTCGTGCATGATCTTGGAAGATCAGAAGTATCCACCAGCCCCAGACCATCTGCTTACCTCAGAAGTGTTACTTAAAGGAAAAATACACTTCCATCTTTTTAAACACACCAAAATATATTTTGGGTTCTCTTTATTATAGAAGCTTAACCTATACTGTAAATATACCAACATTATCAAATATTTGTCATTAAACGTGGGTGTGATAGTGTTGAGAACTATTTGAAATTACTAAATATGCATACTGAAATGAGAACTATGTACATTTTACTATACATAGTTGCATAAAGTGAGATAAACCAAGAAACAAGAAAGGCAATGCAGTAACTTTATTATCAATTTCTGTAGCCAAAAAATTATATTTGTACTTTTGTCCAGTCTGGATTGATGTGGGGCCACTGAGTGAACAGTCAAGAAAGAATTCTTGAGATGTTTTTGGTGCAAAAGGGTGTTTTTATTATAAAATGGATAGGACCCCTGGACAGAAAGAGCTGCACTGTGCATGTGAGGAGTGATTGATTTTATACTTTCAAGTTGGGGGGGGGGTGGAGATAAAGGATGTCTCTAAAAGGATTTTCATATGTTAAAGAAGACTTACAGGATCCTGGAGGTCTGACTATTGTTAAGCTAAGATTGCTTTTAGTCTCTAGCAAAACATCAACATTAAGGCATCCATGAGTTCCTTGAGGAATGTCACACTCTGCATGTCTCAGGTATTTACCAATGGGCTGCAAGTTGCAAGGACATTTAATTTTATCTATTTATTTTGCTTTTGTTCTTCTCATCATGGATTATATGTTTTCATGTTGTATTGTCTTTATTTTAATCAAACTGCTCTTTTTACTCACAATTTCCAAGAAATGATTGCTTCTTTTCTCAAGGCCTTTATTTTTAAATTGCAATAGTTGTTAGGCTTTGTTCATAGACTCTTTCAAACTGTGTTCATTAGAGTTACATTTTTTATTGATTATTATTCAACAAAGAGTTTGTTATCCTACACTATGATTTTAAAAAGCTGAGTGACTTCATGAGAAAGGGGTTACTTCTGGTTGCAGCACTGCATTTTTGATGAGTGATGTATGGTAGTTTCCTTTCTACTGAATTCTTTTAATCTAGTTGTTTAATCCAGATCCTATCCCACATTGAGTAAAGGGTAGCTGTTTCAGAGCCCTTTTCAGGGAAAGACAAACAAACATTATTTCTGCTTAAAGATGCAGGTAATGAATGAACTTCCATTGAGTAGTGAGATGATTCTCCCTGAGAATTACTATTACATATACTCAAGGAGCAAAAGATGAGGGGCATTTATTGTAAATTGTCTTACCCATGATCATCAAGCAGCTAAACAACACTGAAAATTTTAACCTAAAAAAAAAGTTCTCAAATTAACATGAAGAATACTATTCATGTTTATACTGGTGGCGACATTAAATTTCTGCCAAAAATTTTTAGTTTTTTTCCCACATTTTTATTTAAATTCTAGTTAGTTAACATATATGGTAAAATCAGTTTCAGGTGTAGAATTTGGTGATTCATCATTTATATGTAACTCCCAGTGTTATAGTTTTAAATTATCTAAACTAGCTCTACTTTCAATATGTAAAATAACTTAAAATTGCTTTTTAGACTTTTAAAAATACTTTTTATAGTTATACTTATTTCATTATTGTATTTTTATTTAGTAAACTGCCTGAATAAAATAGTCCCCAATATCCCATCAACCACTGATAGTAGGGTTGAGAATATATTAATAATAGTGAGGCACTCTTAATTTTTATGAAGTTGTAGACTAAAAATGAGTAATAAAGTTCTTGATATGGTAAAAGGACACTAAAATATGGGGAAAAAAATATTCAGGCTATAAAATATTGAAGAATTTGTTATGAAGAAACTATCATCCCAAGCAGATTTACTTGTGCTTACTCCCTACAGAGAACTTGCTACTCAATTGCTTGTTTTGAAAACAATAGGCTTAAACTAAGAAGATTAATAATAGAGACCAATGCAAAATAAACATTTGTGTTTTACTAAAGTGGTTCCTATTTTTGGATTTTTTTTTTGTTGTTCTAGAAAAACACTTTTAGGGGCACCTGGGTATGCATTTGGATCAGGTCATGATCCCAGGGTCCTGGGATGGAGCCCCGCATCGGACTCACCATGTAGTGGGGAGCCTGCTTCTCCCTCTGCTGCTCCCCCTGCTTGTGTTCTCTCTCTCTCTCTCTGTCAAATAAATAAATAAAATCTTAAAAAAAAAAACACAAAAAAAACTGTAGGTATTTGCTTAATGAATACAAACACAAATGGAAATTTTAAAAAAGTTTTAAATAGTTTATAATTTTATAAGGTTTGAGAAAAGGTATCAGAATTTGGAAATTCCATCTACATAAATAGAAATAATTTCAATGAAAGCTACCTCATCATTAGATAACTCAATGCATGACTTATTTATAGCATTTATATTCTGATGACAAATGTAAAGTGGTTTAAAAAAACTTCATTGTGATGTGATTGTGATTGTGTAACACAGAAATAAGGCTGCCACTCTCAATATGCAATTGGAGTGAATAACAGAAGCCAAATTAATGCAGTATGCGTTGCTTTGAAACTCTATTTTTCAAATGTAATTCATAGGAATCAACCTCACCTGCTGCTTTCTCAGTGGGGTGGTAAGTTTCCAACCAAAGCATTTAATGTTGTAGCTCTCATTAAATGCACACCATGTGAGATGGAGTCAGTTTAACACTTAAAAAGAAATGCCCCTGGATGAGAGATCAATGCCCACTAAGTTTATTTTTGTTCCTTAAAAAATATGGATACGTGAATGTTTTGATAAATTAGTATTCATTTTCATTCATACACATACAGTAATACACTGTGTCTACACCACAGAAAGAAAAGACTTACACATTTTACCCTGGAACAACTTATTTGTTTAATTGGCAAAATGTAAAAGTTATCAGTATATTAAGTACCTACTTAAATAATATAGCTAAACAATGTATTTTGTCAGATTGTTCATTTGAATAACAAACATAAATCAAGTTCAAAAGTCCCTACATTATTAAATTGAATCACAATAATAGGGAAAATGTTTCATTAGCTTTTATTTCTTAGTATATTTTAGATTTTGGAGTAAAGGGCATTAGTTTTACATTAAAGGTAAATATGTTTTGTATTAAAAAATAAACTGGATTTTTTTAAAACCTTACACATTGTATTGAGGAAACAAATATGATTCTAAATGTACTATTTTATGGATAAACAAAAGGTTAGAGGATAAATATACAGCCTCTAAGTGTTCATATCTCATTAGCTATCTGCATTGTAAAGGACAGCATTGCATAAGAGAAAATTCTTTAGATATATGAATATTATACTTGTTATTTGGAAAGCTTTCTTTATCACATATATTTTAAGTACTTCCCTTATTTATAAAAAGACTAAAATAGAAGCAAAATAAGAACAAAAATCGTTTTAGAATCCAAGAAAACCTTCTGTAACTGTAGGAGATATAAAAGGAAACAAAATAAAGAAAAATAAAATATTAAAACATTTTAGAGCTGAGAAAAGTGCTACATGCTATTCAATAAATTTGAGTGACTATTATATGTTGGTCACCAGCCAGATCCTGGGGAATCAGAAACAAATAAAACAAGATTCTTGATCTCAAGGCTAGAATGGAAAATAGATTTCATTGGTGAAGTTTCAAAGTTTCCAAAAGATACCACACAGAAATTCTCACTCTGATTATGCAAAAAGAATAATCAAATGATAAGTTAGATTTTAAAATACACACAAAGCCAAATTATACTTCTCAGTGGGTAAACCTCACCTTCCTAATAAAAGAAAGCAAATGGTAGCTACCATTTGTTAAAATTCCACTACTTGCCAGACTCAATATGCACATTGTCTTTTCTCAGAGTTACACTATAATGAGGGTATTATTGTCACCATTGAACAGCTGAGAACAATGAAACAGAATTTTAGTACCTTGATTAATTTCACTAAAATATTGTGTGGAAATCAGGTCTTAAAACTACTCTCTTTTAGTAAGATTTATTGGCTCACCATCATTCAATGTGACCAAATCTCTAAACTCAGAAATAAGATAATTATTTTGTATGAAATTCTTTAGAATTCCCTCAGCTTCCAGGATTGATTTCTTTTTCTTTTTTATTATTTTTTTTTATTTCTATTAGCATGCATGACCGTATAATCTCTAGCCTATAATCTTGTATATGTTTGGAAGAAAAGAAAATTTTATTCGTACTTTCAATTTACTGATACTGAAAATGTGTTTTTTGACAGGAAATTTGATTTCTAAATTTCTGCTACCAAATTAGACAAGTTTCACACATATAAATACCTGGAAAATGAACTGAAGTCAATGCTCTTCAAATTAGAAATCAACAACTGTAACTAATAAGGACTGATGGGAGAGGCAAAGTTGCTAATTGGCAAATAAAAGCATTGATGCATTTAAAATAAGTCACCTGGCAAACCTTTGTTATCATGGAAAATGTTGTAATTTAGTTAATATTTCTATTTTATTTCTTTGTCTATATGAAATAGAAGCTTTTTATATGTGTATACTTATAATTATGATCATCATTGGCTAGATTGTCAATATTATGCAAAGAAAAGACAAATTACAAGAAAAAGGAAATAAAAAATAAATTTAAAATATGTATTAAATCAACAAGAATTTCACTTTTGCTGTAGTCTTCCCATATACAGAATAAGTAGGGTGCCTGGGTGGCTTAGTGGGTTGGGTGGTTTCTGCTGGGTTCATGATCTCATCATGTCATGTGATTGAGCCCTGCATGGGGCTCTTGGTCATCTGGGAGTCAGGGAGTCTGCTTTTCTCCCTCTCCCCCTGCTCCTGCTCCTCCCCCTATCCATGCTCTCTCTTTCTCTCTCCCTCCATAAAATAAATAAATAAATCATTAAAAGAGGAAAAAAGTAGACTTTTGTATCACTAATTAGAAAAATCAGTAATTACATAGGTAGTAGTCCTTCCAACACTATATTTTTCTTAAATACTTATGAAATGTCAAATTCCCATACCGACTTCATGGAAAAAGTCATTTACCTCACTCTGCAGTACATCAAAATTGCTGTTCTTGCTTTGTTGTTGTTGTTGTTTACTTTCTTTTTTCCCCTCACCTTTTTCTAAACATTTAAGAATAATAAGAGTTGCTGCCTTTTGGACGTTATCTGCTGCACCACTGAAAATAATTTCCAATAATTTATTCAATGCCCATTACCTGAAGCATACTATATAATTCAGGCTTATATCTGATGGAGAAGATATGTTCAAAATACAGCAAAATGAAGTATTGAAACACATAGTATGTCAGAAATCTCAAAGAACAGGAACAAAATATTACAAAAGAAATATGTAGAGTTCTGCTTCTGGAAATGCAAACTGGTTTGTTTTGTAGCAATTTTCTTCAGGCTGATAACACCTAGAAAAACTGACTAAATATAAAAACTATGTTTGAAATCATTAGAGAGTTTCCAGGGCCATGAGATTATGTGGTACTGAAACCCAGACAAAGGGAAGCCAGTGACTACAGACCAGGCTGGGACAGTATTCTGCCCTCAAGAAGATTGTCAATTCTGAAATTTGCACTCAAAGTTGGAAAGCTAAACAGTGCTTTTATCTATGTCAGAGGACTGAGGGGATATTGAAATTTAGATCCCACATTGAAGAAAGTCTCTTATAAATATCCCAGAATTATGGAGCACATCCCCAAAAAGGCTACACTTAAGAATTAAGAATACAATCTATAAAGAACTTATCAAACTCAACACCCAAAGAACAAATAATCCAATCAAGGAATGGGCAGAAGACATGAACAAACATTTTTCCAAAGAAGACATCCAAATGGCCAACACACACATGAAAAAGTGATCAACATCACTTGGCATCAGGGAAATCTAAATCAAAACCTCAATGAGATACCACCTCACACTAGTCAGAATGGCTAAAATTAACAAGTCAGGAAATGACAGATGTTGGGGGGGATGCGGAGAAAGGGGAACCCTCCTACACTGTTGGTGGGAATGCGAGCTGGTGCAGCCACTCTGGAAAACAGTATGGAGGTTCCTCAAAAAGTTGAAAATAGAGCTGCCCTATGACCCAACAATTGCACTACTGGGTATTTATCCCAAAGATACAAATATAGTGATCTGATGGGGTATGTTTATAGCAGCAATGTTCACAATAGCCAAACTACGGAAAGAGCCAAGATGTCCATCGACAGATGAATGGATAAAGAAGATGTGGTGTGTGTGTGTGTGTGTGTGTGTGTATATAATGGAATATTATGCAGCCATCAAAAGGAATGAAATCTTGCCATTTGCAATGACATGGATGGGACTGGAAGGTACTATGCTGAGCGAAATAAGTCAATCAGAGGAAGACATGTATCATATGACCTTACTGATATGAGGAATTCTTAATCTCAGGAAATAAACTAAGTGTTGCTGGAGTGGTGGGAGTGGGAGGGATGGGGGGCTGGGTGATAGACACTGGGGAGGGTATATGTTGTGGTGAGCGCTGTGAATTATGTAAGACTGTTGAATGACAGACCTGTACTTCTGAAACAAATAATACATTATATGTTAAAAAAAAAAATAGTAGGAAGGGAAAAATGAAGGGGGAGGAAATCGGAAGGGGAGATGAACCATGAGAGACTATGGACTCTGAGAAACAAACTGAGAGTTCTAGAGGGGAGGGGGGTGGGGGGATGGATTAAACTGGTGATGGGTATTAAAGAGGGCACATAGTGAATGGAGCACTGGGTGTCATATGCAAATAATGAATCATGGAACACTACATCAAAAACTAATGATGTAATGTATGGTGATTAACATAACGTAATTTAAAACACACGCACACAAACAAAAAAACAAACAAACAAAAAAGAATACATTTGAAATATAGCCTCACATAAACTGAATTCCAAATTAAGATAATTTCAATTTCTGGTAGATTAAGCTAATTGGTCCCTCCTGTAGTTATCTATAGGGGACAGACTTTGTTAGCTTTAAAGACACACAAAAACTTAGAGTGAAAGGATGGAAAGAGATACTGTAAGCAAATGGTAAGTAAAAGAAAGCAATGGTAGCTATACTTATATCAAACAGAATAGACTTTAAGCTAAAAATAGTCAAAAGGGACAAAGAAAGCTATTATATAATGATAGAGAAGGTCAGTCTATCAAGAAGATATAATAATTATAAATATCTATGTATTGGAGCATCTACATATATAAAGCAAATACTAACAGAAAAAAAAGGAGAAATTGACAGTGACATAATAATAGTTGGGGACTTTAATGCTCCACTTTCAACTACCCAGACAGAGGCAGATGGTAGATCATCCAGACAGAAAATCAGTAAGGAAACAGCAGATATGAGCAATACTACATACCAAATGAACCCAGCCTACATATACAGAACATTCCATCCAACAAAGGGGAATACTTTCTTCTCAAGTGTACATGTAATATTTTCTAGGAAACATCATATGTCACATCTCAAAAAGAAGTTTTAGCAAATTTAAAAAGACTGAAATCATTCCAAGTATCTTTTTTGACCACTTGATATAAAACCAGAAATCAATAGCAAGAGGAAAACTAAAGAGTTCACAAATACATGCAAATTAAACAACACATTCTTAAACAACTAATGGATCAAAAAAATTTGAAAGAGAAATTAAAAAGTATCGAGACAAATGAAAATGCAATATTCTGAAACTTATGACATGCAGCAGGAGCATTTTAAGAGGGAAATTTATAGTGTTAAAGGTCAACATCAAGAAAAAGGAACAATATCAAATAAACAACCCAATTTTACTCTTGAAGGAGCTAGAAAAAGAAGAATAAACTAAGCCCAAGCCATAAGAGTGGAGGAAATAATAAAGGCTAGAGCAGGAAAAAAATGAAAGCAAAAACAGGAAAATCATAGAAGAGATTAACAAAACTAGGGGTTCATTCTTTGAAAAGATAAACAAAATTAACAAATCTTTAGGTAGACAAACCAAGAAAGAAAAAAAAAAAAAGGAGAACCAAGTAAATAGTGGTATGAATCAGAAAGGGGATATTACAAATTTCACAGGAAAAAAAAGCATCAAAGAAACTTCTATGAACTATATGCCAACAAACTGGACAATCTAGAAAAAATGGATAAATGCCTAGAAGCATACAACCTACCAAGACTGAATAAGGAAAAAATAGAAAATCTGAACAGGTCAATCACAAATAAGGAAAGTGAATCAATAATCAAACAACTTGGAACAGAAAAAAGCTCAGGATCACTTGGTTTCACTGGTAAATTTTATCAAACATTTAAAGTAGAAGTAACATCAATCTTCTCAAGATCTTCCAAAAAAATTGAAGAGAATGGAATATTCCCAAACTCATTTTATGATGCCAACATCACCAATACTAATACCAGATAAAGGCAACATGCACACACAAATCCTACAGGCCAGTATCTCTAACAAATGCACACATAGAATTTCTCAACAAAATACTAGCAAATTGAATTCAACAACACATTGAAAGGATCATATGGCATGATCTATTGGATTCATTCCTGTGATACAAGGATCGTTCAAAATGCATAAATCAATAAATGTTATACGTTACCTTAATTGAATAAAAGATAATCACATGATCATCTGAATAGATGCAGAAAAAGCATTTAACAAAATGCAACATCCATTAATGATAAAAAAAAAAAAAAAGTCACCAAATTGGGCATAGAAGTACCTTAACACAATAAAGGTCATATAAGAAAACCCCACAGCTAGCATCATACTCCATGGTAAAAGACTGAAAACTTTTCCTCAAAGATCAGGAACAAGACAGGGTTGCCCACTCTCAACATTCCTATTCAATAAATTACTGGAAGTCCTAGCTTTCTTTGAGTTGAATTTGCTCTTCCTTTGCTAGATTCTTAAGGAGGATAATTAGTTTATTAGGTTGCGGTCTTTCTTCTTTGGTCTTTAGGCATTTACAGCTATATCACAGCTAAAAACTTAACTGTATATTTTTTTTCTGAAGTTTGGATATATCATCTTCTTGCTTTGACCTCCATGATTTCTGATGAGAAATTAGCTGTTCATCATCCCTTGTATATGGCTTGTCTTTCTTTCTGCTTTTAATATTCTTTTTTTTTAAGATTTTATTTATTTGTTAGAGAGAGAGAGAGAGCTCAAGCAGGGGTTTGGCAGGGATAGGGAGAAGCAGGCTCCCCGCTGAGCAAGGAGCCTGATGTGGGACTCTATCCCAGGACTCTGGGATCATGTCCTGAGCCAAAAGCAGATGATTAACTGACTGAACCACCCAGGCATCTCTTAATATTATTTATGGCTTCTGACACTTTGATTCTTATGTGTCTAGATATGGATCTCACTGAGTTGATCACACTGGAGAATGATGAACTTCTTAGATGCACGGATTAATATTTTTCATTGAATTTGGGAAGTTTCAACCAGTATTCATTCAAATAACATTTCTGACCATTTCTCTCTCTTGTCCTTTTGAGATTCTAAGTGCCATCTTTTCAGCTGCTGAGACAGCTAGAATTTCCATGGATTCCATTCATGCCAATTTTGGTGCTAAAATTTCTATAGTTCCAACCATAGCAGACATAATGGAGGTCATTTCAAAACCCAATCTTCACTAAGGAGATCTTTTTTTTTTTAAAGATTTTATTTATTTCTTTGAGAGAGAGAATGAGATAGAGAGCATGAGAGGGGGGGAGTGTCAGAGGGAGAAGCAGACTCCCCGCTGAGCAGGGAGCCCGATGTGGGACTCGATCCCGGGACTCCAGGATCATGACCTGAGCCAAAGGCAGTCGCTTAACCAACTGAGCCACCCAGGCGCCCAGGAGATCTTTAATAATACAGTCATGACATGATCAAGGATTTATGCCATAGGATCAGAGGAAGCTATTGTTGAGGCAGATCCAGATAGAAATCAAGGAGAAGCAGCCAGGATCCAAGAGAAAAGTGTAGCTAAGCAAATATTTTCTTGTGAAGTGTGACCATTTCAGAAATACACCACTTCTCTAGCAATAATGTGATGGGTGTGTTAACTAAACTTATTGTGGTAACCATGTTGCAGTATATGTGTATAAAACCATTATGTTGCACTCTTTAAACTTGTACAATGTTATATGTCTTGTTATATCTCAGTAGAGCTGGAAAAAAAATTAATGCATTGTCATTCTAATGATATGCATACATTTATGAAAGCATGTTTTACTTCCATAAAAAAACAAATTTATTAAAAAGTACCTTAGGGGTGCCTGGGTGGCTCAGTTGGTTAGGTGTCTGATTCTTGATTTCAGTTGGCGTCATCATCTCAGGGTCATGGGATCAAGCCCCACATTGGGTTCTGTGCTTGGCATAGAGTCTGCTTGTCCCTCTCCCTCTGCTCCTCCCCCTGCTTGTGCGTGCTCTTTCCCTCTCCCAAATAAATAATAGCATCTTTATTAAAGAGTACTTTAAAGGGGTGCCTGGTGGATCAGTCAGTTAAGCGTCTGCCTTTGGCTCAGGTCGTGACCCCAGGGTCCTGGGATCGAGCCCTGCAACAGGCTCCCTGCTCAGTGGGGAGTTTGCTTCTCCCTCTCCCTCTGCAGCTACCCTTGCTTGTGCTTTCCTCTTCTGTCAAGTAAATAAATAAAATCTTTAAAAAAAAGTACTTTAAAATTAAAGATTTAATTTCCACAATTCTTTTATACATTCCAGAACTAAAAGATAAACCCTTACAAGTATCCTCATGCTTCATTTATTGATAATAGATTACATTTACAGGTTTTGCTAAGCTTACAAGTGACTTTTCCTTTGTAAATGCATTTATAAATAAACTTAATGTTTAAATACAAAACAAAACTTTAAAAATAACTGCAGACCATTTCAGAAGAAAAGTGGAGAGCAGACGAGGAAACTAGTAACAAAGGAGTGTTTTTTTTTCCCCCATTTTAGTTGGAAACATAGCAGAAGTGAAAATAGTTAATGTACTTTAAGGATGAGCTAAATTTCTTTGAGTCAAAAGACACTTCCTATGTTAAGTATGGGACTTCTATCTCTACAAAAAATTTGTAAATGGAATTCTTGCAAATAAGTACTTGTACTCAAAGACAGAAATCCTTCTGTATGTTTTTTCTAGGGTTGTTGATTATATTGATGTATATTTTTCAGAATTGAAGCAACAATGAAGAGGATAGAGAGAACAATAAAGAGAACAATGTCAAATGGGGAGCAATATTGTCACGTGATGTAGAAGTTTTTTCCCAATAACAGATTTTTAAGAAACGAGCAAGTTTAAGGGTGCTAGTGGGAACATTTGTATTTACCAAGTAAGTAAAAGTCTATAAGGCAAGTTTTATATGTGATTTTCTGTAACCTTCACAATAACTCTGAGGTGGGTATAATTACTCCCAGTTTTCAAAAATAGAGTACAGCTCAAAGAAATTACACAATTTGGTCGATTTTACAAAGTTAGTGAGAGGTTGAAACAGAATTTGAATCCAAATCTGTCCTTTTCTAAAGCATACATTTCTTTCACTATAGCTAGTAACAACTCCTTCAGACCAAAGTTATTGAAATCGAGAATTGCTTTTTAGCAATGGATAGCATTATCTTTCAACAAATTTATAAAAATGATATGTAATTATATGTAATTTTTAAATGTTTTTTTGCTTTAATGGTATTTTTCGTTCTCTGTACATAACCCCAATTCAAAGAAAATTGATGATTACTCCTAAAGTAAAAGCATATTCATGTATACATTGTATTTTTAAATAGTTTAAAATATTGCATATGAGTTGCAAAATAAAATTTCAATAAATGTTTCTAATAGAGATAAGTCAGATCAGAAACATAGAAATCCAACTGGATCTACATAAAAACCAGAGATATTAAAGGCACCATGGGTCACATGAGGACTGAAAATATAGAGAGACTGAGATAAGAAGAATCCATACATCCATTCAGTTATTTTGGTGATATAAAGAAATAGAAAGACTGAAAACTGAGTGAGAATAGCAGGGTTCCATTGCTGTATGACAATTATAAATATTTGATTTTTGAAAATCACTTCCCATACTTGAGGCTCTTTTTCATCAATGATAATATGAGGGCCATCCTTTTACTTATAAAACCTACCTCAGGAGATTGTTTTGCTGATCAAATATATAAAAACACTACACAAAATAGTTTACAAATAGAAGATATCAGCAGTCTTTCTTCTTTAAAACATGGGGTAATCATAAACCATTAAAATATTTTCAATTGTTTCTCATCCGTGACTAAGTTACATAGATCTGCTCAAGTAAAGATTAAATCAATGCCAACAAGTGCTCTGAACTATGAATGTCTATCTCCTGTTACTCCCACAGGCCTGCAAAGTGTGTTTGTAAATACCATGGAATTTATTGTTTTTTAATTTTTTAAAAAAGATTTTATTTATTTATTTGACAGAGAGAGAGAGAGAGAGCATGAGCACAAATAGGGGGAGCAGCAGACAAAGGGAGAAGCAGGCTTTCGGAGGAGTTGGGAGTGCAAATTCAGGGCTCAATCCCAGGACCCTGAGATCATGACCCAAGCCAAAGGCAGATGCTCAACCAACTGAGACACTCAGGTACCCCGATACCATGGAATTTAAATTAAAGGTCAAACCATCTGAAAAACACTCCCCATACATGGAAAATCTGCCCCACTCTTTTTAGATTTTGTGGTATCAAACTTTAAAAATATATATGTATTGGGGCGCCTGGGTGGCTTAGTTGGTTAAGTGTCCAACTCTTGATTTCAGATCAGGTCTTGATCTCAGGGTCATGAGTTCAAGCCCCCTGTTGCTCTCCACAACTGAGCATGGAGCCTACTTAAAAAAAAAGTGTAAATGTCTAGATATGTAGCATTGCAGTTCTTAAAAGCATGTACTTTTTCTTTTATTGAATTTCATTGTTTCAGAAAGAGATCATAGCAGGATTTTAGGGTTCTCTTTTCATCAGCTTCAAGAAATAGAAAGTGAGTTTGACAAACTTAAATAAAAAGCAATTCATCAAAAGTATTTGCGGAAGTTATCATACTAACAGAAATCAATGCGATTGGGAAACCAAGAAACCAGAGGCCCCAACATCGTGTTACAGCACTGAGACTGATCAGGCCACTGCTGTATTTACCAGTGCCACTACCTATGATTTATTCATTTATTTAACAAACATCCTTTCAGGAAATACCATATAGAAGAGACTATGCTGGGTACTGGGAATATAAGAGTGAAGAAAACAATGCCTTTGTAGTCATGGAATTTTTATGCCAATGAGAGATTATAATTAACAATTATAACAAAAGTAAAGATGGTTTATAGAGAAACAGAGTAGAGGGTAGAGGGTGTAAAATAACATAGTCAAGAGTAATCTGCAATTCTCCCCTTACATTTAGAGTGTTTCTAATTGATTAGCACTAGATGATGGACCTATTCCACAATTGGATATGGTAAGTAAAGGAAGAAATGGCCTCTTCACCTTCTGTATTGGGAGATTTTAATCTTTCATCAAGATTAACCACCAAGTGAAATCAGAAAAATTATAGAAAGTTAGGAGGATACACTCAACAAAAATATGACAAATGTGTACCTTTAGCCAATCAATTGTTTTCCCTGCATTAGATAATGAGTTGGGAGGAATATAATCAATCTTCAGAGTTGCTATCCTTCCTTGGACCAGCTAGAGAGACTGAAGGAAACTAACAGCTATTACTAGCCAGGACTATACTACAATTATCTTTGCCAGTTTTTTACTGGCAACTCATTTTAACATTTATTGATTACTTTGTGCAAAGTATTGAACATTTTTATATCCCTCTGCTCGGCTTTCAGAGACACAGCATAGTTAGGTATTTTTAACATAATAACCACTGAGGCCCGATTTGTTCTGAACAAGTCAACTCTAATGGGAATTCAGAAATCTGGTTTTTACTATCTTACAGATCCAAATAAACAACCATCAAACACACACACACACAAAAGCTTATTATGCAGATTGAATGAGTCTTACTTTAGTTTTTTAAAATGTTACTGACATGCAGCTGAGTTGGGTGTATATCCCAATCATCTTGTACTTTTTCAAATAAACATTTGCATATAAATTGCCTTGAAGACTATGTTATCAAGTCAGAAGGTAAAGGAGACTGAATTAATTTTAATCCTACTTGAGCTTTGCAGGTCTGAAGTTTACTACTTAAGCAGCATCTCTTGAAAACTTTAAAATTTGTGAATACAGTTCTCAGTTCTTTGGTTTTAAAACTTCCAACAGCGGGCGCCTGGGTGGCTCAGTTTGTTAAGCGACTGTCTTCGGCTCAGGTCATGATCCTGGAGTCCCGGGATCGAGTCCCGCATCGGGCTCCCTGCTCGGCAGGGAGTCTGCTTCTCCCTCTGACCCTCCCCCCTCTCCTGCGCTCTCTCTCATTCTCTCTCTCAAATAAATAAATAAAATCTTAAAAAAAAAAAAAAAAAACTTCCAACAGCATCAGTACTATGGAATGACACACTCTAAATATGTTCATATGTATGCACTACACCTCTTCTCTGAGCTCTCAGGCGCCCTGAATAAGGCTTTCTAACAGTAGTTGTATTTAATGTGAAAAGCTGGCTTTTAATATTGACCAATTGAAAATGGGTGATATGGCTAATGGTAGTAAAAGTTTTCAAGTATCTAGTTTACTTCTTGTTTTCAAAAAACTCAAATTTTCTTGTCTCCATTCTCTTCTATAAAATATCATTGTTAAGATAAAAAGGCTATATTTCCTTTGCCAATAGTTCTTGAAACTTGTTTAAAATATTTATGTAATTTCTTTAGAATTAAAAAATAACCAATTTATTGTAAATCTCTAAAGAAAAATTAACAATAGTAGTAGTAGTAGTAGTTATTAATGTTTGCACAGTACATTCTAAAGCTTTTCACACACATTATCTTATTTGATCTTCACATTAATCCTGTGATGAAAGTAATCCCTATAATCCCAGTATTACAGATTGAGATATTAAGGCTCAGAAATTAAGTAATTTATGGAAGTCATTCAAAGTTAGTGACTGATACTTTCCTTTTTGTCACTTTTTTTTTCTTTTTTCTTTTGTTCTATTTAAAAAAGTAATAATAAAATGAATTTTTTAGTCCATGTGTTTTAAATCACAGGAACATTAACTCTGCTTTATATATGAAGAAAATATGAATTCTAGTTTCAGAATCTGTGCTAACAACAATGTTTTATTTGTGCATATTTGGTAAAATATCAATGAGAATTTCTGAAGACACATCTCTATATAAAATGTCACATGTGTTTCCCCAAGGTTCAAGCTGGCTGTGGTCTTCAAGTAATTCATCCCATGCCTAGTACACATATATCCAGTGATCAAGTGAAAACTATACCTGATATTTATATGGGTTTCCACTATAGTAACAGGAAATTAGTTATTGTATATAGGATTGTTTGTATTTCTGAGTATTGGCATAGTATTCTTTTAAAAATTAAGCTTTATAATTTTAAACAGCTATCATTAATTGTATCTAATGTATTTAAATGAACAAAGTAAGTAAAGATATTTATAAAAACTATATGTATTTCTGTTTAGTCAAAGGGTAAGCTTGTTTAAGTAATCAAAAGTTTAAAAGGTTGATGAACTTGAAAAGAGCTAGAACCATGTGTAAGAATAGTGAGATGTCATAGAAAAAAAAAATAAAAGAAGAGGAAAAAACATATTAGGAGTGTCAGATAGAAATACTAATCAGCAAACTCTGGCCATGATGGAAAATGTGGCATAGGAAATGCATTTTACAAATGTTAGAACTTCAATGCACAAGAGAGGGAACAAGAGTTAAACATAACAAATACATAGGATGTCTAAGATTTTACTTCATTTCCTTTGATTAATCCAGATGTTCACTTGTATCTTAATATTTCTTATCATTAGATACATTAAAATATTTCTGAAAAAAAAATTAACAACTTTTTGGAATGCAATGTGTGAGTAAATAAATCGAAGCAATATTTCAGTAATAGAGAATCAATTTGCACACACTATATAACTATAGCTGCTGTTAAACAGTGAAGTTTATTTAAAAACAGCTAAAATATTTGCTGGAAATGTTTTTAGACAATTTTATTATAGCTTATGTATTGTTACAAATATTTTAAGTGTGTTTTCATTTTCTTATTTAATTTTGGGTGGGTTTTTTGGAAAATTGTAAATAATAAAATACAAATCTTTTGTGATACCAGGGTGGCTCAGTCTGCTAAGCATTGGCCTTTGGCCCAGGGTCCTGAGATTGAGTCCTGCATTGGGCTCCTTGCTCAACAGGGAGACTGCTTCTCCCTCTGCCTGGCACTCCCCCTGCTTGGGCTATCTCTGACAAATAAATAAATAAAATCTTTAAAAAATACAAATCTTTTGAAATCCAATTATACATAAATGACACATTGACAATGTGGCAACTATCTTCCAAGATCTCACTTGACATACACACACACACACAAACATGTATGACTGTAAAATTCTGTAATTGAATTCTGTGGTGCATCTCTATCTGTGCTCCTTTTCACAAAATCTGAGTGGTTTTACTAGTCTTTATATTTGACTTAAATGATTACATTCTTATTGATCATTTGTAGTTTATAATTTCTAAGATGTCTATTCTTATTATTGTCCAATCTTTTGTGCATATTTGTGTCTTTGTTTATATTCATTAGCTTTTCATAAAGTAGGGCTTTATTGTTTTTTCTGCTATGTGTATTTTTCTAATCTGCCAAGTGTTTTCCATTTAACAGAAAGATTTGTTATCACTTTTGAAAAAGTGTAATGAAATATACAACTTTATAACTTTTGAGTTCTTCTATTGTTTTGGAAGATTTCCCTAAATCAAAATTATCTTGTTTTTTCTAAACATTTATTTCATATAAAGTTTAAAACTTAAACTACATGGAAATTATTTTGTACACAGTGTGAGAACAGAGACTGATTTTGTTTTCATTGTTAATGAAATAAAACATAATTTCTCAATAAATTGAAATATCATTATTTTCACATATCAAATTCAAACATATACTGACATTCATTTTTTACATTTTTTTCAGTAGTTTCTGCTCTACATAGATTATTTTTGAAATGTATTTTACATATAACATATAAATTTAAGGTATACAACATTTGAGGACATTATGCAAAGGGAGGTAAGTCAGACAGGAAGAGGCAAATATTGCATGTTTGCTCTTATATGTGGAATCCAAAAAAGTCAAACTTATACACAGAATAAGTGGTTGTTACCAAGGGGTTGGGAGGGTAGAACAGATGTTGTTGTTGTTGTTGTTTTTAAGATTTTATTTATTTGACAGAGAGATAGACAGCGAGAGCGGGAACACAAGCAGGGGGAGTGGGAGAGGGAGAAGCAGGTTTCCTGCCGAGCAGGGAGCCCGATGTGGGGCTCGATCCCAGGACTCTGGGATCATGACCTGAGCTGAAGGCAGACGCTTAACCACTGAGCCACCCAGGCGCCCCAGATGTTTACTAGCAGCTATTTTTATACATATTTTTTTACACTGAACTATTTGTGAAATTTTCAAAATCATTCTACCTTGATTATAATATAATTTTAGTATTTTTTGTATCTTCTAATCAAGTCCATGCTTTATTAGTATTTCCAAAATTTGGAGTTATTCCCAAATGTTGACTGTATTTCATATAAACTGAAGTGCATTATATTTGCTTATTTAAGAAATAAAACATTCTGGGGTGCCTGGGTGGCTCAGTTGGTTAAGTGACTGCCTTCCGCTCAGGTCATGATCCTAGGGTCTTGGGATCGAGCCCAGCATTGGGCTCCCGCTCCTTGGGGAGCCTGCCTCTCTCTCTCCCTCTGCCTGCCACCCCCCCTGCTTGTGCTCCCTCCCTCTCTCTCTCTCTGTCAAATAAATAAATAAAATCTTAAAAAAAATAAAAATAAAAAATAAAACATTTTTTATTTTCTTAGTTTTTTATAATTGTATAAAATTGAATAAGTGATAAAATATTGCTATTTTATGATTTCTGTCTTCTCTCCATTACCAGGTCTTGATTTATCATTTATGGAGATGGTGTTCTATGTTCTTTAAAAAGATTTAAAGTGTTCATCAAAAAAATTCTTTTTTATTATGATTTATTCCATACAGAAAAAAATGAACTATTAATTTTTTTGAAATTGTAATTTCAATATAATTTTGAATTTACAGAAAAGTTGAAAGACTGATAATGAGTCTCTTAAAACTCCAAAATCAATGTAAGGAATCTAATTTTTCAATAAAATTAGATACAATGGCTAATGTGCTTATTTATTATGATGCTCAAATTCTCCCAGATTTGGCCCATATTTCTTGTTAGCCCCATGATTCTTTGAGCACTTCCTTACTTTTAGGCTTATCTTCTATTTCTCTTCTTTATCTCTGATATCAGCCTTTTCTCTAAGGAACCTTAGTTATTCTGACTGGATAATAGTATTTGAAAACCAAGATCTGGGTGATAGGTGTGCTTTTCACTATGAATCATTGCTTCTCATTCTTTCAACTCACAGAGCTAGGAAATTAGATGATAATTGATGGTAGAGAGATGTTTATCTATTCCTATACTTATTTATCTCTTTATATTAAGAGAAGCATCATACCGATACCTCCAATTCTAATCCAACACCACAGGGAACATTCTAATCTTTCCACTTCCATATGTAATCTTTTTCCGAAAGTAAGAAATTGTCTCCCATTATCCCAGGTGTCTATATTCATATATGCTTAAGATATGAATACATTAAGTTGTTTCACAACTACTAATCCATAACTACCGTAAAGATCAAACCTACTAGATCTACTAGATCAAGGTCAATATAAGTTTTACAATTTTTATTTTGAGTTAAAATTTATAAACCATGAGCAGTACAAATCATTAGTTAAAATTCAGTACATTTTAACAAATACATTCACATAGAAATTAAGGTCTAGGACCATTTTGTCAATACAAAAAGGTCCTACATGCCTCTTTCCAGGCATCCTCCAAAAGCAAACTCATTTCTTATTTTTGGTACCATATTTTAGTTTTAGCTGTCATAGAACTTCATATAAATGTACTTCACACAATAGATACTGTATTCTTCTGTAGATGGCAGTTTCACTCAGCATAATATCTGTAAAACTCATTCATATTCCTGGACAGCCAATAATTTTTAATTTGTTTTTTATTGTTGAGTAGTTTTTCATTGTATGATCACACAATTACACATCCTTTCTCCAATTGGAATATGTATTGACTATTCTAGTTATTATCATGGATAAAATGGGAAAAAAATATTCAAGTCTCTTTAAAATGTTTTTAATTTTCTTGGATATACACCTAGGGCAGACATATCTGAGTCATCTGTGCATATGTATATATAAGAAATTGCAAAACTATTTTAAAGTGGTTCACTTCACTTACCAATATATTAAAGTTCCAGCTATCCCATATCTTTGCCAACATTTGCTTTTTTTAGTCTTTTAGTTGTAGCCATTTTGATGGAGATGAAAAAATAACTCACCGAGGTTTTGGCTTAGAATTACCTGAGGGGGGCACATTTTTACTTCCCTAATGGCACATTTTGCTTTGTGAAATGTCTTTTTAGATCTTTTGCTTTTTTTCTATTGGTGAACTTATCCTTTTCATTAAAAATAAGTTATTTGTAAATATTAGTTATGAATCCTTTGCAAGTGTAGGTATTGTGCATATTTTATTCCCAATTAGTGGCTTGACTCTTCATTCTTGTAACACTATCTTTAGATAAGCAAAAGTCTTTGATTTTTATGAAACATATTTACAATTTTTATAGGAATCAGTTAAGAAATTTTGCTTACCTACAGATCATAAATAATTCTTTCATAAACTTTGTAGTTAAGTTTTTCTTACTAGTTCTATGATTCTTTTTTAAATGAATTTTGTATATGATATGAGGAAAGGGTTCAGATTTGTTTCCCTCCTATGTAGTTATCCAGATATTTCAGTACAATATGTTGAAATGAATCTTTATAACCATTGAACTGCATCAGTGTTTTGGTCAAATATCAATTAACTATGTAAATGCAGGTTTTTTTCTGGACTCAATTCCCTTGATCCATCATCTATCATTTTGCTAATACTATAGTGATTTGTTTTTGAAGCTATGTAGAAAGTCTTAAAGTCAGGCAAGGAAAATCCCCCAATTTCAATCCACTTTTTGACTATTCTAAGTCTTTTGCGATTTTATGTAAATATGAAAATATAAAATATATAAATACAAAATATGAAAATATAAAAATAGATTTGGATAATTGAATTTAAACCATCGACTTTCCTACAAGGAACATTAAAAAATATAAACTTTCCTCTGAGCCTTGCTTTTGCAGCATCCTACACACTTTGATATCTCTTTTTTTTAATCACTCAATTCACACTATTTTATATTACTTAAGCATTTTTCAGAGATTTTTCCAAATATCTTATTATAAGTTATTTCCATTTTATTACCATGTAGCTAGAAAACATATTCTATGATTACTATTATGTTACTTTTATTGATACTTGCTCTGTAGGTCACTGTATGTTTTATACTGATGAATGGTAAATGTTCCATGTATACTGATAGGATGTATATTCTTCAGTTTTGGGGGATACTGTTATATAAACATCAATTATATCAAGTTGTGTGTGATAGTGTTATTCCAATTGTCTCTGTTACTGATTTTTGTCTAAATCTCATTCAATCACTGAGTGAGATTTTACTACACTGAATTTGTTTGTTTCTTTATCTTCAGTTGTATCAAATCTTGCTTTATGAATTTTACAGCTGTGTGGTTAAGTACACTCATGTTTAGGATTCTTATATCTTCTTAGTACATTGGTTATTTTATTTTCATAACCTGTTACTTTAGTACATTGGTTATGTTATTTTCATAATATGTCTCCTTAATTCTGGTAATACTCTGTATTAAAGTTCACTTTGTCTGATATTAATTTAGCTACTTCAGATTTCTCATGCTCGTATATTTAGATTGTATTTATTTATTTGCTCCACAAGCAGGGGGAGTGGCAGGAAGAGGGAAAGGGAGAAGCGGGCTCCCTGATGAGCAGGACCCTGGGATCATGATCTGAGCCGAAGGCAGACACTTAACCAACTTAACAACCCGGATGCCCCTCAAATTTTATATATATTTTATCCATTTTCTTCCAAGTTATATGTATCTTTGAATTTAAAGTTTTATCTTTTGATCAGCATACAATTAGGTCTTGTTTTTAATCCTATCTCACTCTCCTGTTTATATTTAATATAAGTTTTAATATGTCATGGACATAATTCTCACATTTTTGGGTTAATTTCATATATAGCTCATTTGTTTTTATTTATCTTTTGATACTTTCTTGGCTTCTTGTCATTGTTGTTGTTATCATGTAACATTTTTCTATGGTGGCTTAGAATTTTTCAGCTCTTTGACTATAATTTCCTAGGCATTTTTTAAATCCTGATTAACTGAAGTTTTTGTATTTCTATTCAATTTTCATATCAAGTTTGAGAATTTCTATCCACCTTTTTAATTTTTTTTTCATTCTTTCTCTTCCTTTTTTGCTTTTTTGCTCCAATTATATATTTATTAGGCTATATGATTTTAGCTCATTGGGACTCTATTTTTTCAGTATTTTTTCCGTTTTTGATTGTATATTTAATGTTCATGTATTTTTCAAATTTGCAAATCTTTTTTTTTTTTTTTTTTGCATTTTTAATCTGTTGTTAAGGCCTCCTGTTGAAATCTGCAATTTATATATTTCATTTTTAGGTCTAGAATATCCATTTTCATGTTTAGTTTCCATTTTTCAGCTAATAGTGACCACATTTTTATTTATTATATTTCCCAATTAAGTTCTTGAACAGATATTTAAGTTTCTTGAAAGTTTTTTTCTGTAAACTCTTACATCTGGGTCATCTTGGTATATACTTCTAGTGACTACTAGTGGTGTATACTTCCTGTCTTTTTGCAAGTCTAAACTATTTTTAATCATTTAGTGAACATTATAGATATTATGCTGTTATGACTATTGTGTCTCTTATTTTTAATTTTCTGCAAAATAATCTTTCTTCTAGCTGGTAGTTATCTTTTGCTAGGGTAAAATTTTAAACTCTCTCTTCCCTGAAGTGGGAAGCAAGTAAAATTTTTCATTCTTTCAGTATTCCAGTTATTGTGTCTTTTGTGAAAAATTTGGTATTTCCCTCCTGTGTGTAACTAAGACTGTCATCCAATAAATTAGGCAGAGTAAACATCCAAATAGATGAATTTTGGGGGTGCCTGGGTAGCTCAGTTGGTTAAGCCGCCAACTCTTGATTTTGACTCAGATCATGATCTCAGGATCCCACGTCATGATTCACACTCAGTGGGGAGCCTGCTTAAGTTTCCCTCTCTCCCTCTCTCTCTGTCCCTCCTGCTTGCATGTTCTGTCTTTCAAAATAAATATATCTTAAAAAATGCATTTTTTTCCATTTTATCCTTTGCCAAGCTTATTCTGAATGCTCGTATTCTGTTATAACTCCTTAAACAAGTAATATTGTGACTTTCTGCTTGAGTCCATAGCTTCACCCTATGCCAAATGCAAAAGGTCTGCAGAAGAAAGGTCAGATACAAGAGAATTTTACCCAGTAAAGTTCAGGTCTTTTACAAACTATAGTAACCTAACCAACATAATTTAGCATAACTATTATCAATAAATATCAAATTTGACATACTAGTAATAGAGAATATGACGGCTTCTCAAACATGGAAAATTCCACTGAGTAATCATATATTTGATCAAATGAAACAAGAGTAAGTTCCAAAATTAGAACTGTTACAAAGAGCACTCATCACAGTAAAAGCAGTAAAATAGAAATTTGTAGCAAAATCTAAAAGCAAAAGTTCCTCTTCCTTTGAAATTAAAAATAAAATATTTTATTTTAAACCAAAGATTGTAGTAAGAGATGAAGAAGGACACTATATCATAATAAAAGGGTCTATCTAACAAGAAGATCTAAAAATTATTAAATATGTATTCCCCTAATTTGGGAGCAGCCAAATATATAAACCAATTAATAACAAAATTAAAGAAACACATTGATAATAATACAATAATAGTAGGGGAATTTAACACCCCACTCACTGCAATGGACAGATCATTTAGCAGAAGATCAACAAGGAAATAAGGGCATTGAATGACACACTGGACCAAATGGAGTTAACAGATATATTCAGAGCATTTCATTTCAAAGCAGCAGAATACACATCCTTCTCAAGCGCATATGGAACATTCCCCAGAATAGATCACATCTGGGTTACAAATCAGGTCTCAACTGGTACAAAGAGAGTGAGATTATACCATACATATTTTTGGACCACAATGCTTTAAAACTTGAACTCAGTCACAAGAAAAAAATTGAAAGGAACACAAATACCTGGAAGTTAAAGAATATCCTACTAAAGAATAAATAGATCAACCAGGAAATTAAAGATGAATTAAAAAAATATGAAAACAAATGAAAATGAAAATAAGACAGTTCAGAGCCTTTGGGATGCAGCAAACGTGGTCCTAACAGGGAAGTATATAGCAATACAGGCCTTTCTCAAGAAACAAGAAAAGTCTAAAATATAAAAACTAACATTGCACCTAAAGGAGCCAGAAAAAGAAGAGCAAATAAAGCCTAAATACAGCAGGAAAAGAGAAATAATAAAGATTAGAGCAGAAATCAATGATATAGGGAAAAAAAAAAACATAGAACAGATTAATGATACTAGGAGCTGGTTCTTTGAAAGAATTAATAAGATTGATAAACCCCTGGCCAGATTTATCTAAAAGAAAAAGAAAGGACCCAAATAAATAAAATCATGAATGAAAGAGAGATCACAACCAACACCAAAAAAATACAATTATAAGAGAATATTATGAGCAATTATATGCCAACAAATTAGGCCATCTGGAAGAAATGGATGCATTCCTAGAAACATATAAACTACCAAAACTGAAACAGGAAGAAATAGAAAACCTGAACAGACCCATAACCAGCAAAGAAATTGAAGCAGTAATCAAAAATCTCCCAACAAACAAGAGTCCAGGGCTGAATGGCAACCCAGCGAAATTCTACCAAACATTTAAAGAAGAAATCATACCTATTCTTCTGAAGCTGTTTCAAAAAATAGAAATGGAAGGAAATTTTCCCAACTCATTCTATGAGACCAGCATTACCTTTAACCCAAAACCAGACAAAGACCCCACCAAAAAGGAGAATTACAAACCAACATCTCTGATGAACATGGATGCAAAATTCTCACCAAGATACTAGCTAATAGGATCCAACACTACATCAAAAGAATTATTCACCAGGACCAAGTGAGATTTATTCCTGGGTTGCAAGGATGGTTCAACATCTGCAAATCAATCAATTTGATACACCACATTAATAGAAGAAAGGACAAGAACCATGTGATTCTCTCAATAGATGCAGAAAAAGCATGTGACAAAAATAGAGCATTTCGTTATAAAAACTCTCTTCAGTGTAAGGATAGAAGGAATATACTTCAATATAATAAAAGCCATCTCCGAAAAGCCCACAGCAAATATCATTCTCAATGGGGAAAAATTGAGAGCTTTTCCCTTAAGGACAGGAAGAAGACAGGGATGTCCATTCTCACCACTGTTGTTCAACATAGTACTAGACGTCCTAGCCTCAGCATCCAGAAAACGAAAAGAAATAAAAGACATCCAAATCAGCAAAGTCAAACTTTCACTATTTGCAGATGACCTGATACTCTATAGAAAACCCAAAAGAGGGACACTTGGGTGGCTCAGCCAGTTAAGTGTCTGCCTTTGGCTCAGGTCATGATCCCAGGGTCCTGGGATAGAGCCCTCCATGGGGCTCCCTGCTCAGCAGAGATCCTGCTTCTCCCTCTGCTGTTCCCCCTGCTTCTGTGCTCTTTCTTGCTGTCAAATAAATAAATAAAATCATAAAAAAAAGAAAAAAAAAAACAAAAGACAAAAGACTCAACCAAATATTGCCAGCACTGATACAAGAATTCAGCAAAGTTGCAGGATAAAATCAATGCATAGAAGTCAGTTGTATTTCCATACACTTACAGTGAGGCATAAAAAAGAGAAATCAAGCAATTGATTACATTTACACTCGCACCAAAAACCATAAATTACCTAGGAGTAAAACTAACCAAAGAGGTTAAGGATCTATACTCTGAAAAATATAGAACACTTATGGAAGAAATTGAAGAAGACATAAAGAAATGGATAAACATTCCATGCTCATGTACTGGAAGACAAATATTCTTAAAATGTCTGTGCTACCCAAAGCAATCTACACATTCAATGCAGTTCCTATCAAATTACCATCAGCATATTTCACAGAGCTGAAACAATCTTAAAATTTGTACAGAACCAGAAAAAAACCCTGAATAGCCAAAGGAATGTTGAAAAAGAAAATCAAATCTGGACGTATTTACAATTCCAGGCTTTAAATAATATTACAAAGCTGTAATCCTCAAGCCAGTATGGTACTGGCACAAAATCAGATACATAGATCAATGGAACAGAATAGAGAACCCAGAAATGGACCCTCAACTCTATGGTCAACTACTCTCTGACAAAGCAGGAAAGAATATCCAATGGAAAAAGGACAGTCTCTTCAACAAAAGATGCTGGGAAAATTGGACAGCCACATGGAGAAGAATGAAAATGGACCAATTTCTTACACCATACAGAAAAATAAACTCAAAATGGATGAAAGACCTAAATGTGAAACAGGAATCCATCAAAATCCAAGGGGAGAATAGAGGCAGCAACCTCTGTGACCTTGGCTGCAGTAAATTCTTGCTTGACATATCTCCAAAGGGAGGAGAAACAAAGGCAAATATATACTATTGGAACTTCATCAAGATAAAAAGCTTCTGCACAGCAAAGGAAAGAGTCAACAAAACTAAAAGGCAATGGGAGAAAATATTTGCAAATGTATTATCAGATAAAGGGCTAGTATGCAAAATCTATACAGAACTTATCAAACTCAACACGCAAAAAACAAATAATCAAGTCAAGAAATGAGCAGAAGACATGAACAGACACTTCCCCAAAGAAGACATACAAATGGTCAACAGACACATGAAAAAATGCTCAACATCACTCAGCATCGGGGAAATACAAATCAAAACCACAATGAGATACGACCTCACACCAGTAAGAATGGCTAAAATTAACAACTCAAGAAACAACAGATGCTGGTGAATATGTGGAGAACGGGCAACCCTCCTACACTGTTGGTGGAAATGCAAGCTGGTACAGCCACTCTGGAAAGCAGTATGGGTTTCCTCAAAAAGTTAAAAATAGAACTACCCTATGACCCAGCAATTGAGCTACTAGGTATTTATCCATAGGATACAAATGTAGTGATCTGAAGGAGGAAATACACCCCAATGTATATAGCACCAATGTCCCCAATGGCCAAAATATGGACAGAGCTCAGATGTCCATCAACTGATGAATGGATATAGAAGATGTGGTGTATATATATACAATGGAATATTACTCAGCCTTCAGAAAGGATGAAATTTTGCCATTTTCAACAACATGGATTGAACTAGAGAGTATCATGCTAAGTGAAATAAGTCATTCAGAGAAAAACAAACACCATATGCTCTCACTCACATGTGGAATTTTTTTTTTTAAGATTTTATTTATTTTACAGAGAGATAGCGAGAGCAGGGACACAAGCAGGGGGAGTGGGAGAGGGAGAAGCGGGCTTCCTGCCAAGCAGGGAGCCCGATGTGGGACTCGATCCCAGGACCCTGGGATCATGACCCAAGCCGTAGGCAGATGCTTAACGACTGAGCCACCCAGGCGCCCTCATATGTGGAATTTAAGAAGCAAAACAGATGAACATAGGGGAAGGGAAAGAAAAATAAAATAAGATGAGAATTGAGAGAGAGGAAAATCATAAGAGACTTTGACCTCTAGGATACAAAATGAGTGTTTCTGGAAGGGAGGTGGGTGGAGGAAATAACTGTGTGATGGGCATTAGGAGGGCACTCGATGTGATGAGCACTGGGTGTTATATGCAACTGATGAATCACTAAATCCTACCTTTGAACTTAATTTTTCTTCTTTTTTTTTTTTAATTCTTATGTTAATCCCCATACATTACAACATTAGTTTTAGATGAAGTGTTCCATGATTCATTGTTTGTGCACAACACCCAGTGCTCCATGCAGAATGTGCCCTCCTCAATACCCACCACCGGGCTAACCCATCCTCCCACCACCCTCCCCTCTAGAACCCTGTTTGTTTTTCAGAGTCCATCGTCTCTCATGGTTCGTCTACCCCTCCGATTTCCCCTGCTTCATTCTTCCCCTCCCGCTACCTTCTTCTTCTTTTTTTTTTTCTCTTAACATATATTGCATTATTTGTTTCAGAGGTACAGATCTGAGATTCAACAGTCTTGCACAATTCACAGCGCTTACCAGAACACATACCCTCCCCAGTGTCTATCACCCAGTCCCCCATCCCTCCCACCCCACCCCCCACTCCAACAACACTCAGTTTGTTTCCTGCGATTAAGAATTCTTCATATCAGTGAGATCATATGATACATGACTTTCTCTTTTTGACTTATTTCACACAACATAATACCCTCCAGTTCCATCCATGTCGTTGCAAATGGCAAGATCTCATTCCTTTTGATGGCTGCATAATATTCCATTGTATATATATATACCACATCTTCTTTATCCATTCATCTGTCGATGGACATCTTGGTTCGTTCCACAGTTTGGCTATTGTGGACATTGCTGCTATAAACAGCGGGGTGCACGTACCCCTTCGGATCCCTACTTTTGTATCTTTGGGGTAAATACCCAGTAGTGCAATTGCTGGATCATAGAGTAGCTCTATTTTCAACTTTTGGAGGAACCTCCATACAGTTTTCCCTGGACAGTATATGACCACCTCTTATATAGCCATTACTCTCAGGAGCAGGTAACATAATGGACTTTCCTAACACACAGAAGGCAAGGACCTAGACAAAATGCCGAGATGGAGGAATTTATACCAAAAGAAACAAGAAGAGGTCACAGTCAGGGATGTAAACAAAACTGATGTAAGTAATATGCCTGAGCCACAGTTTAAAACAACAATCATAAGGATACTAGCTGGGCTTGAGAAAAGCATAGAAGACATCAGGGAGTCATTTACCACAGAGATAAAAGACCAAAAAAAACAGTCAGGCTGAAATAAGAAATGCTATAACTGAGATGCAAAACCAACTGTATAAATAACCACAAGGATGGAAGAAGCAGAACAACGAATCAGTGATACAGAAGATAAAATTATGGAAAATAATGAAGATGAAAAGAAGAGGGAAAGAAAAATATTGGATAATGAATGTAGACTAAGGGAACTCAGTGACACCATAAAGCAGAATTCCATTTGTATTATATGAGTCCCAGAAGCAGAAGGGAGGGGAAAAGGTGCAGGAGGATTATTTGAACAACTTATGGCTGAAAACTTTCTGAATCTCGGGGAGGAAACACTTCCAAATCCAGGAGACACAGAAAACTCCCATCAAAATCAACAAAAGTGGACCAGTACAAAAACATAGCTTAGTAAAATTTGCAAAATAAATAGATAAGCAAAAACTTCTGAAAGCAGCAAGGGAAAAGAAATCCCTAACCTACAAGGAGGACAATAACGTTAGCAGCAGATCTCTCCACAGAAATTTGGCAGGCCAGAAGAGGGTGGCAGGATATATTCAATGTGTTGAATGGGAAAAATATGCAGCCAAGAATAATTTATCCATCAAGGCTGTCATTCAAAATAGAAGGAGAGATAGAGTTTCCTAGACAAACAAAAACTAAAGCAGTTTGTGACCATTAAACCAGTCCTGCAAGAGATATTAAAGAGGGCTCTTTGAATGGGAAAGAAAGACAAAACAACAAAGGCTGGAGAGGAACAGAGAAAATCTCCAGAAACACTGACTTTACAGGTAATACAATGGCACTAAATTCATATCTATCAGTAATCACCCTGAATGTAAATGGACTAAATGCTCCAATCAAAACACATAGGGTATCAGAATGGATAAAAAAATAATAACACCCATCTATATGCTGCCCACAACAGACTCACTTTGGACCTAAAGATACTTGAAGATTGAAAGTGAGGGATGGAGAGCCATTTATCATGCTAATAGATGTCAAAAGAAATGGGGAATAGTCATACTTCTATCAGACAAACTAGATTTTAAACCAAAGATTGTAATAAAAAATGAAGAGCACTATATCATAATAAAGGGGTCTATCCAACAAGAAGATCTAACAATTGTATATAATTATACCCACAACTTAGGAGCACCCCAATATATAAATCATTTAAAAACAAACATAAAGAAACTCATTGATAACAGTACAATGATAGTAGGGGACTTTAACACCCCACTTACAGCAGTGGACAGGTGATGATCTAAGCAGAAAATCAACAAGGAAACAATAGCTTTGAATGACACACTGGACCAGATGGACTTCACAGATATATTCAGAACATTTCATCTTAAAGCCCAGAATACACATTCTTTTCTAGTGCCCATGGAACATTCTCCAGAATAAATCACCTACTGGGTCACAAATGAGGCCTCAACAAGGACAAAAAGATTGAGATCATACCATGCATATTTTTGGACCACTGTGATATGAAACTTGAAGTCAACCACAAGAAAAAATTTGGAAAGGCCACAAATACATGGAGGTTAAAGTATATCCTACTACATAATGAATGGGCTAAACAGAAAATTAAAGAAGAAATAAAAAAAAATACATGGAAGCAGATGAAAATGAAAACACAATAGTAAGAAACTTTTGTGATGCAGCAAAAGTGGTCATAAGAGGGAAGTATATAGTAATAGAGGCCTATCTCAAGAAGCAAGAAAAGTCTCAAATACACAGTCTAACTTTACACCTAAAGGAGCTAGAAAAGGAACAGCAAATAAAACTTAAACCCAGAGGTGAAAGACCTGTACTCTGAAAACTATAAAACATTGATGAAAGAAATTGAAGATGAGAAAAAGAAATGGAAAAACATTCCACACCCATGGAATGGAAGAACATATATTGTTAAAATGTCTGTACCACCCAAAGAAACTTACACATTTAATGCAATCCCTATTAAAATACCACCAGCATTTTTCACAGAGCTAGAACAAACAATCCTAAGTATGGAACCACATAAAATCCAGAAAAGCCAAAGCAATATTGAAAAAGTAGAGCAAAGCTGGAGGCATTACAATACTGGACTTCAAGCTATATTACAAAGCTTTAGTCATCAAGATAGTATGGACTGGCAGAAAAACAGACACATAGATCGATAGAGAATAGGATAGAGAATCCAGAAATGGACCACAACTATATGGTCAACTAATCTTCAACAGGCAGGAAAGAATATCCAATGGAAAAAAGTCTCTTCAACAAATGCTATTGGGAAAACTGGACAGCAACATGCAGAAGAATGAAACTGGACCACTTTCTTACACCATACACAATAGTAAATTCAAAATGGATGAAAGACCTAAATATGAGACAGAAACATCAAAATCTTAGAGGAGAATACAGGCAGCAACCCCTTTAATGACAGTCTTAGCAACTTCTTACTAGACAAATCTTGGGAGGCAAGGGGGAAAAAAGCAAAAATGATCTATAGGGACTTAAGATAAAAAGCTTTTGCACAGCAAAGGAAACAAGCAACAAAATTAAAAGTCAACCTATAGAATGGGAAGAGATATTTGCAAATGACATGTCTGATAAAGGGTTAGTATCCAAAATCTATAAAGAACTGATCAAATTCGACACCCCAAAAGTAAATAATCCAGTTAAAAAATGGGCAGAAGACATGAATAGACATTTTTCCAAAGAAGACATACAAATGGTCAACAGACACATGAAAAGAAGTTCAACATCACTCATCATCAGGGAAAAACAAATCAAAACTATAATGAGATACTACCTCATACCTGTCAGAATGGTTAAAGTTAAGAATACAGGAATCAATAGATGTTGGCAAGGATGCAGAGAAATGGGAACCCTCTTGCACTGCTGGTGGGAATGCAAACTGGGGCAGTCACTCTGGAAAACAGTATGGAGTTTCCTCAAAAAGTTAAAAATAGAACTACCTTAAGACCCAACATTTGAACTACTTAATATTTACACAAAGGATACTAAGATACTGATTTGAAGGGACACATGCATCCCAATGTTTATACAGCATTATCCACAGTAGCCAAATTATGGAAAGAGCCCAAATGTCCATAGACTGATGAATGGATAAAGAAGATGATATATTCCATATATACATACAATGGAATATTACTCAGCCTTCAAAAAGAATGAAATTTTGCCATGTCTGATGATTTGGATGGAGCTAGAGTATATTATGCTAAGTGAAACAAATCAGTCAGAGAAAAACAAATGCCATAAGATTTCACTCATATGTGGAATTTACAAAACAAAACAAATGAACATATGGGACGGGGAAAAAAGAGGGAGGCAAACTTTAAGAGACTCTTAACTATAGAGAATAAACTGAGTGTTAATGAAGGGGAGGTGGGTAGGGATGGACTAAATGGGTGGTGGGCACTTGATGTGATGAGCACTGGGTTTTATATGTAAGTAATGAATCATTAAATTCTACTCCTGAAACAAACAAACAAAAAAGAGTTAAATAATTGCATTAGTGAAAATAATAGAAAAAAAAAATATCAATAGATGTTAATAGCAAATGAAAATGTCCTCCAATGAGACTGCATGGATTTTAGTATAGTACTTGGAAATGTTATAGATCAGTGAGGAATATACTAAAGAGAGATAAATTTATAGAGACATTAAGAAAGATGAAAATTTAAAATAACTTAGGAAAAAATAATTTCATGACAGATGAGATTGAACTGAAAGTTTCATCCAGTTGTTGGAATAAAGCATATTTATTGTCTAAAGGGAAATTGTATAAATTTTGTGCTTCATTTTGTCACTCCTGCTTTAAAAATTCTGTATCCCAGAGATTTCTTGGGAAGATGATGGAGTAGGAAGATCTTAAACTAACTCCCTCCCATGGATACAAGTAGATAACACCTGTGCCAGAACAAACAACCCAGAAAGGACCCATAGATTGGCCATATAAACTCCACAACTAAATGTTAAAAAGAAACCACATTGAAGAGTGTAGTTAAGGGCAAAAACTCGATGGAACCCTGTGAGTCTAACCACCTGAGGGAAGGAGCTGCAAGTGTGGAGAGAGTCAAGAAACTGACTAGCACACTGGGGAGCCTACAAAGGGAAGAGAAATCCCCATACCATTTGGCTTTGAAAATAAGAGGGGTTGAATTTCATGAGTGCTTACAACCAGAGGGACTTAAATCGTAGAACTTTAAAATCAGCTGGCTCTGCTGTGATCAGTGGGTTGCCTCAATGGGGTGGCCTGGGAAAAAGAAATGGATTACCAAGGGGTATAAGGTAACTATTTGGGGCGATAGATATGTTCAATACCCTGACTGTGGTGATGGTTTCATGGATATATACATATGTCAAAATTAATAAAATTGAATGCTTAAAACAAACAAACAAACAACTGAGCTCCTGCCCTTAAAGAGATAGCAGAGGAAACAGCCCACCCAGATACTGCTTCAAAGCAGCAGTTTGAAAGGTGCCTGGGGCTAACAGGAGAGCGAGTAAGTTACTAATTTCAGAGTTCACTGAAGGACTTCTCCAGAAACAAAGAAGTTAGCAGGCACCATTTCTCTCCCCTGCCCCCTCATCCTAAACACAGAGTCACCTGCGGGAACAAGCACAGCTCAGGCACTCACTACTTAACTTGCTTGCACCAAGCTCTGCCCTCCCTAGCTAGACCTGCCTCAATCCCTATGAGGCAGATTCCCTTCCACAGAAGATCTGCACAAACATTGCCAGCACTGCATCTCCCGACCTCCTGTGGAGGACATGCACACCTTGTTAAAAATACACCTTTCTTATGTGTGCTGTGCAAAGTGGCTCTGACTGGCCTGGTCTCCACAGTCAGTGGAAGAGAATAAGGACCTACAACTTGCAGGGCCATGCCTCCACCTACTCATGCATGCTTTGTAGAGTGGCCCCAGCCAGCCCAAGTCTCCACCCTGGCTGACTGTCCCCTGTGGAGGATGACCAGTGCCACCTAGTTAAAAGGACACAGATGAATATGTCACAAATAGAAGAAATAGACAAAACCACAGCAAAATACCTAAGCAAAACAGATATAAATAACATGACTGAGAGAATTTAAAACAATGACCATAAAGGTATTTACTGGGTTTGAGAAAATAGTGGTGGACATCACTGAGATGGCTTAACACATAGATAAAAAAGAACCAATAAGAAAAAAAAAAAGAGAGAGAGAGAGAACCAATCAGAGATGAAGAGCACAATATATGCAATTAAGAATATATTTGATGGGATAAAATAGCAGGCTGGAAGAAGCAGAGGAATACTGAATAAGGAGACAGAGAAATGGAAAGTAATCAAGCTGAACAAATGAGAGAAAAAATATTATGTAAAATGAGAATAGACTTAGGGGACTCAGTGACTCCATCAAGCATATTAATAGTCTTATTATAGGGATAATAAGAAAAGAGAGGAAAGGGGGCAGAACATTTATTTGAAGAAATAATAGCTGAGAACTTCCCTAATCTGAGGGGAAAAAAACAGATATGTAAATACAGGAAGTGCAGAAATCCCCCCAAAAAATCAACCAAAAGAGATGACATCAAGACACATAGTAATCCAAATGACAAAAAGTAGTGATAAAGAAAGAATTTTAAAAGCAGCGCGAGAGAGGAAATAAAGGAAACCCCATTAGACAATAAGTGGATTTTTCAGCAGAAACCTTGAAAGCCAGAGGAGAATGGCATAATATATTCAAAGTGCTAAGAGAGAAAATCTGCAGCCAAGAAAACTCTAGCAAGCAAGGCTATCACTCAGAATAGAAGGAGATATAAAGGGTCTCTCAGAAAAACAAAAACTAAAAGAGTTCATGACCACTAAGCCAGCCCTGAAAGAAATATTAAAGGGGAATCTTTGAGTGGAAAGGAAAGAACATAAGTGCAAGTATGAAAGGAAGATAACACCAAAGCAGTAAAAATAAGTAATTCTGTAAAAATCAGTCAAAAGATTCACAAAATAAAATGATATAAAATATGACAACAAATACTTAAAACATAGGAGTGAGAGGAGTAAAAAATGGGTTTGAACTTAAGTGGCCATCAACTTAATATAGACTGCTATATGCAGAATATGTTACATACAAGTTGAATGGTAACCAAAAATCAAAAACTACTAATGGAATGAAAAGAATAAATAGTCAGAAATCCAAGTATGTCACTAGAGAAAACCAGCAAACAAGAATGAGTGAAATAAAAGAAAGGATCAGAGACTACAGAAATAATCACAAAACAAGTAACAAAATGGTAATAAATACATATCTATCAATAATTACTTTGAGTGTAAATGGACTAAAATATCCAATCAAAAGACATAAGCTGATGGAGTGGAATAAAAAAGCAAGGCCCATCTAAATGCTGTGTACAAGAGACTTATTTCAGACCTAAATCACCTGCAGATTGAAAGTGAGGGGATGAAGAAACTTTTATCATGCAAATGGATGTCAAAAGAAAGCCAGTAGGACATTATATAATAATAAAGGAGAGAATCCAACAAGAAGATATAGCAATTGTAAATATTTATGCACCCAAAATGGGATCATTCAAAGGCATAACAAATACCAAGGAGCATAGAGGAACTAAACAATAATAATACAATAATTGTAGAGGACTTTAAGGCTCCACTTACATTGTTGGACAGATGATCCAAACAGGAAACCAACAAGGAAACAGTGACTTTGAATGATACAATGGACCAGATGAATTTAACAGATATATTCAGAACATTCCATGCTAAAACAGCAGAACACATTCTTTTCAAGTGCACATGGAACATTCTCTAGACAGATCACTTATTAAGCCACAAAACAAGCCCAAACAAATTAAAAAGATCAAAGTCATACCATGCATCTTTTCT
Organism: Mirounga leonina; assembly: GCF_011800145.1. NCBI lineage: Eukaryota > Metazoa > Chordata > Mammalia > Carnivora > Phocidae > Mirounga > Mirounga leonina. Next base: position 33,350,139 of record NW_023270387.1, on the reverse strand, counting down.
GACCACAACACTATGAAAACAGATATAAACCACATGAAAAAATATAGAAAGAGCATAAATACAGGGAGGTTAAATAACATGCCAATAAACAATGAATGGGTCAACAAGGAAATAAAAGAAAAAATGAAAAAGTACATGTAAACAAATGAAAATAAAAACCCAACAATCCAAAACTTTGGGATGCAGCAAAAGTGGTTCTAAGAGGGAAGTTTATAGCCATATAGGCCTACCTCAAGAAGCAAGAAAAGTCTCAAATGAATAGCCTAAACTTACACCTAAAGAACTAAACAAAGAACAACAAACAAAGCTCAAAAACAGTGGAAGGAAGGAAATAAAGATTAAAATAGAAACAAATAATACAGAAACTAAAAAAAAAAAAAAAAAAATCAATATCACCAGGAGCTGGTTCTTTGAAAAGAACAACAAAATTGATAAAACTCTATCCAGAATCATAAAAAAGGACAAAAATAAGTGAAATCAATAAAGAAAGAAGAGAAATAACAACTAACACCACAGAAACACAATTGTAAGAGAATATTAAGAATAACTATGCCAATAAATTAGATAACCTAGAAGAAATTGATACATTTCTAGAAATATGTAACCTACCAAAACTGAAGCAGGAAGAAATATATAATTTGAACAGACCAATTCCCAGCAAAGAGGCTGAATCATTAATCAAAAAATCCCAAGAAAAGTCCAGGACAAAAGAGCTTCACAGGTAAATTCTACCAAAACCTTTAAAGAGGAGTTAGTACCTATTCTCAAACTATTCCAAAAAATAGAAGAAGGAACACTTCCAAATTCACTCTATGAGATTAGTATTACCCTGACACCAAAACCAGAAAAAGACACCACTAAACATAGGAACTACATGTCAGAATCTCTGATGAATATGAGTGCAAAAATCCTCAAGAAAATACCACTAAACCAAATGTAAAAATACATTAAAAGAATCTCTACCATGATCAAGTGGGATTTATTCCTGGGTTACAAGTGTGGTTCAATATTCACAAATGAATCAATGTGATATATCACATTAAAAAAAGAAAGAATAAAAATCATACAATCATTTCAACAGACACAGAAAAAACATTTGACAAAGTACAACAATCATTCATGATAAAAACCCTCAACAAAGTAGGTTTAGAGGGAACATAACAACATCATTAAAGGCCTTATATGAAAAACCCACAGGAAATATCATACTCAATGGGGAAAAACTGAGAGCTTTTCCTCTACAATCAGGAACAAGACAAGGATGTCCACTCTCACCACTTTTATTCAACATAGTACTGGAAGTCATAGAAATAGAAATCAGATGACAAAAATAAATAAAAGTCATTAAAATTAGTAAGGAAGAAGTAAAACTTTCATTATTTGCAGATGACATGATACTATATATAGAAAACCTAAAAGATTCCATGGAAAGCTACTAGAACTGGTAAGTGAATTCAGTAAGTTTACAGGATACAAAATCAATATGCAGAAGTCTGTTGTATTTCAATACACAATAAAGCAATAGAAAGATAAATTAAGGAAACAATTCCATTTACAATTGCACCCAAAACAATGACACCTAGTAATAAACCTAACCAAAGAGGTAAAAGATCTGTACTCTGAAAACTATAAAACACTGATGAAAGAAATTGAAGATGATACAAAGAAAGGGAAAGACATTCCATGTTTATGGAATGGAAGAAAAAAAAAATTTTGTTATGTTATGTTAATCACCATACATTACATCATTAGTTTTTGATGTAGTGATCCATGATTCATTGTTTGGGTATAACACCCAGTGCTCCATGCAGAATGTGCCCTCTTTAATATCCATCACCAGGCTAACCCATCCTCCAAATCCCCTCCCCTCTAGAACCCTCAGTTTGTTTCTCAGAGTCCATAGTCTCTCATGGTACGTCTTTCCCTCCGATGTCCCTCGCTTCATACTTCCCCTCCTGCTATCTTCTTCTTCTTTTTTTTTTTTTTTAACATGTAATATATTATTTGCTTCAGAGGTACAGGTCTGTGATTCAACAGTCTTGCACAATTCACAGCCCTCACCATAGCACATACGCTCCTCAATGTCTATCACCCAGCCTCCCCATCCCTCCCAGCCCCCACCACTCCAGCAAACCTCAATTTGTTTCCTGAGATCAAGAATTCCTCATATCAGTGAGGTCATATGATACATGTCTTTCTCTGATTGACTTATTTCACTCAGCATAATACCCTCCAGTTCTATCCACGTAGTTGCAAATGGCAAGATTTCATTCTTTTTGATGCCTGCATACTATTCCATTGTATATATGTGGTATATATACCACATCTTCCTTATCCATTCATCTGTCGATGGAATTCTTGGCTCTTTCCATAGTTTGGCTATTGTGGACATTGCTACTATAAACATCAGGGTGCACATACCCCTTCACTATATTTGCGTCTTTGGGGTAAATACCCAGTAGTGCAATTGCTGGATCATATGGTAGCTCTATTATCAACTTTTTGAAGAACCTCCATACTGTTTTCCAGAGTGGCTGCACCAGCTTGCATTCCCACCAACAGTGTAGGAGGGTTCCTCTTTCTCTGCATCCTTGCCAACAACTGTCATTTCCTGACTTGTTAATTTTAGACATTCTGACTGGTGTGAGGTGGTATCTCATTGAAGTTTTGATTTGGATTTCCCTGATGCTGAGCGATGTTGAGCACTTTTTCATGTGTCTGTTGGCCATTTGGCTGTCTTCTTTGGAAAAATGTCTGTTCATGTCTGCTGCCCATTTTTTGATTGGATCATTCATTCTTTGGGTGTTGAGTTTAAGAAGTTCTTTATAGATTTTGGATGCTAGCCCTTTATCTGATATGTCATTTGCAAATATCTTCTCCCATTCTGTCAGTTGTCTTTTGGTTTTGTTGACTATTTCTTTTGCTGTGCAAAAGCTTTTAACCTTGATGAAGTCCCAATAGTTCATTTTTGCTCTTGCTTCCCTTGCCTTTGACGATGTTTCGAGGAAGACGTTGCTGTGGCTGAGGTCAAAGAGGTTGCTGCCTGTATTCTCCTTTAGGATTTTGATGGACTTCTGTCTCACATTGAGGTCTTTCAAACATTTGGAGTCTGTTTTTGTGTGTGGTGTAAGGAAATGGTCCAGTTTCATTCTTCTACATGTGGCTGTCCAATTTTCTGAACACCATTTGTTAAAGAGACTCTCTTTTTTCCATTGGACATTCTTTCCTGCTTTGTCGAAGATTAGTTGACCATAGAGTTGAGGGTCCATTTCTGGGCTCTCTATTCGGTTCCATTGATCTATGTGTCTGTTTTTGTGCCAGTACCATACTGCCTTGATGATGACAACTTTGTAATAGATCTTGAAGCCCCGAATTATGATGTCACCAGCTCTGCTTTTCATTTTCAACATTCCTCTGGCTATTCGAGGTCTCTTCTGGTTCCATACAAACTTTAGGATTATTTGTTCCATTTCTTTGAAAAAAGTGGATGGTATTTTGTTTGGGATTGCATTGAATGTGTGGATTGCTCTAGGTAGCATTGACATCTTCACAATATGTGTTCTTCCAATCCATGAGCATGGAACATTTTTCCATTTTTTTGTGGGAATTTCTTTCCCACAATTACTTTCATGAGTATTTTATAGTTTTCTGAGTACAGATCCTTTACCTCTTTGGTTAGATTTATGCCTAGGTATCTTATGGTTTTGGGTGCAATTGTAAAAGGGATTGACTCCTTAATTTCTCTTTCTTCTCTCTTGTTGGTGTATAGGAATGCCACTGATTTCTGTGCATTGATTTTATATCCTGCCAATTGACTGAATTGCTGTATGAGTTCTAGCAGTTTTGGAGTGCAGTCTTTTGGGTTTTCCACATAAAGTATCATATCATCTGCAAAGAGTGAGAGCTTGAATTTTTCTTTGCCAATTTGGATGCCTTTGATTTCTTTTTGTTGTCTGATTGCTGTGGCTAGGACTTCTCATACTATGGTGAATAGCAATGGTGATAGCTGACATCCCTCCCATGTTCTGACCTTAGTGGGAAAGCTCCCAGGTGTTCCCCATTGAGAATGATATTTGCTGTGGGTTTTTCATAGATGGCTTTTATGATGTTGAGGTATGTGCCCTCTATCCCTATACTCTGAAAAGTTTTGAACAAGAGGGATGCTGTACTTTGTCAAATGCTTTTTCTGCATCTATTGAGAGGATCATATGGTTCTTTTTCTTTCTTTTATTAATGTATTGCATCACGTTGATTGATTTCGGGATTTTGAACCAACCTTGCAGCCCAGGGATAAATCCCACTTGGTCATGGTGAATAATCCTTTTGATGTACTGTTAGATCCTATTGACTAGTATTTTGGTGAGAATTTTTGCATCCATGTCCATCAGGGATATTGGTCTGTAGTTCTCCTTTTTGATGGGGTTTTTGTCTGGTTTTGGGATCAAGGTAATGCTGGCCTCATAAAACGAGTTGGAAGATTTCCTTCCGTTTCTATTTTTTGGAACAGTTTCAGAAGAATAGGTATTAATTCTTCTTGAAATGTTTGGTAGAATTCCCCTGGGAAGCCATCTGGCCCTGGGCTTTTGTTTGTTGGGAGATTTTGGATGACTGCTTCAATTTCCTTAGTGGTTATAGGTCTGTTCAGGTTTTCTCTTTTTTCCTGGTTCAGTTTTGGTAGTTGATACATCTCTAGGAATGCATCCATTTCTTCCAGATTATCCAATTTACTGGCATAGAGTTGTTCATAATATGTTCTTATAATTTTTTTGTATTACTTTGGTGTTGGTTGTGATCTCTCCTCTTTCATTCATGATTTTGTTGATTTGTGTCATTTCTCTTCTCTTTTTGTTAAGTCTGGCCAGGGGTTTATTAATCTTGTTAATTCTTTCAAAGAAGCAGCTCCTAGTTTCATCAATCTGTTCTACTGTTCTTTTGGTTTCTATTTCACTGATTTCTGCTCTGATCTTTATGATTTCTCTTCTCCTGCTGGGTTTAGGCTTTATTTGCTGTTCTTTCTCCAGCTCCTTTTGGTGTAGGGTTAGGTTGTGTATTTGAGACCTTTCTTGTTTCTTGAGAAAGGCTTGTATTGCTATGTACTTTCCTCTTACCACTGCCTTTGCTGTATCCCAAATGTTTTGAACAGTTGTGTTTTCATTTTCATTGGTTTCCATGTATTTTTTTAATTCTTCTTTAATTTCCTGGTTGACCCATTCATTCTTCAGTAGGATGCTCTTTAGCCTCCATGTATTTGAGTTCTTTGCGACTTTCCTCTTGTGATTGAGTTCTAGTTTCAAAGCATTGTGGTCTGAAAATAGGCAGGGAATGATCCCAATCTTTTGGTACCGGTTGAGACCTGATTTATGACCTAGGATGTGATCTATTCTGGAGAATGTTCCATGGGCACTAGAGAAGAATGTGTATTCCATTGCTTTGGGGTGAAATGTTCTGAATATATCTGTGAAGTCCATTTGGTCCAGTGTGTCATTTAAAGTCTTTATTTCCTTGTTGATCTTTTGCTTAGACGATCTGTCCATTTCAGTGAGGGGGATTTTAAAGTCCCCCACTATTATTGTATTGTTGTTGATGTGTTTCTTTGCTTTTGTTATTAATTGCCTTATATAATTGGCTGCTCCCATGTTAGGGGCATAGATATTTATAATTGTTAGATCTTCTTGTTGGATAGAGCCTTTAAGTATGATATAGTGCCCTTCCTCATCTCTTATTACAGTCTTTGGTTTAAAATCTAATTTGTCTGATATAAGGATTGCCACCCCAGCTTTCTTTTGGTGTCCATTAGCATGGTAAATGGTTTTCCACCCCCTCACTTTCAATCTGGGTGTGTCTTTGGGCCTAAAATGAGTCTTTTACAGACAGCATATCGATGGATCTTGTTTTCTTATCCAATCTGATAGCCTGTGTCTTTTGATTGGGGCATTTAGCCCATTTACATTCAGGGTAACTCTTGAAAGATAGGAATTTAGTGCCATTGTATTGCCTGTAAGGTGACTGTTACTGTATATTCTCTGTGTTCCTTTCTGGTGTATGTTGCTTTTAGGCTCTCTCTTTGTTTAGAGGACCCCTTTCAAGATTTCTTGTAGGGCTGGTTTTGTGTTTGCAAATTCCTTTAGTTTTTGTTTGTCCTGGAAGCTTTTTATCTCTCCTTCAATTTTCAATGACAGCCTAGCTGGATAGAGTATTCTTGGCTGCATATTTTTCTCATTTAGTGCTCTGAATATATCCTGCCAGTCCTTTCTGGCCTGCCAGGTCTCTGTGGATAGGTCTCTTGCCAATCTAATGTTTCTACCATTGTAGGTTACAGAACTCTTCTCCTGAGCTGCTTTCAGGATTTTCTCTTTGTCTCTGAGATTCGTAAGTTTTACTATTAGATGTTGGGGTGTTGACCTATTTTTATTGATTTTGAGAGTGGTTCTCTGTGCTCCCTGGATTTTGATGCCTGTTTCCTTCCCCAGATTAGGGAAGTTCTCTGCCTTAATTTGCTCCATTATACCTTCTGCCCCTCTCTCTCTTTCTTCTTCTTCTGGGATCCCAATTATCCTAATGTTGTTTCGTCTTATGGTATCGCTTATCTCTCGAATTCCGCCCTTGTGATCCAGTAGTTTTTTATCTCTCTTTTTCTCAGCTTCTTTATTTTCCATCATTTGGTCTTCTATTGCTCATTCTCTCTTCTGCTTCATTTATCGTTAGAGACCCCATTTTTTATTGCACCTCATTAATAGCCTTTTTTATTTTGACTTGGTTAGATTTTAATTCTTTTATTTGTCCAGAAAGGGTTTCTGTAATAACTTCTATGTTTTTTTCAAGCCCAGCTATTGTCTTTGGAATCATCATTCTGAACTCTAATTGTGACATCTTACTAATGTCCATGTTGATTAAGTCCCTGGCAGTCGGTACTGCCTCTTGTTCTTTTATTGAGGTGATTTTTTTCCATCTTGTCATTTTGTCCAGAGGAGAATAGATGAATGAGAGAACAAAATGCTAACAGGTAACAATGTCCCCAGAATATATACTCTAAACAAATCATAAAAGACCTGAAACTGGGGGAAAAGAAAGGGAAAGAAAGAAAAAAGAAAAAGGAAAAAAAAAAGAAAAAGATAAAAATATACAAAAACAGAACAACAACACAAAAAAACAGAATATGATCAAATATGATCAGGCTGGTGAATAGACTGGTGTCACACACTTAATTTTCAGTGTATTTGAGTCTGTTAAGAGAAAGTGCCTCCCAAAATTTTAAAGAAAGAAAACTTATATATGTTCAAAAATAAGGGTTAATATGATGAGTGTTAAGATGAAAATTAGAAACAATTTTATAAAAGGAATTGATAAGAAGTTGTTTGAAAAAAGAAGGAAGAGGATTTAAAAAAAAAATAAAAATAAAGGGAGAGAATGTGATCAGCCAGGAGACTAGAACAAAGCAATACACTAGAGATTTAGGGTATATTTTGATCTGTTAGAAGAAACTGTATCTCAAAATTTTAAAGAGAGACAACTTACATATATATGCCAAAAATAAGCGTAACTACTATGAAGGTATAGAATTTGACTCTTAAAATGAAAAATAAAGATGTATTTTAAAAAAGGGATTGATAAGATGTTGGTTGAAAAAGGGAAAAATAAAAATTAAAAAAAAAAAAGTTAAAAAAATTAACTTTGAAAGACTAAAGAATCATCATAAAAAAGCCATGAATTCGGGGCAAATGGGTGGCTCAGTCTTTAAGTGTCTGCCTTCAGCTCAGGTCATGATCCAGGGTCCTGGGATCAAGCCCCGCATCGGGCTCCCTGCTCGGCAGGAAGCCTGCTTCTCCCTCTCCCACTCCCCCTGCTTGTGTTCCCTCTCTCACTGTGTCTCTGTCAAATAAATAAATAAAATCTTAAAAAAAAAAAAAAAAGCCATGAAATCTCTGTGCAGTATTCCCCTATTGCTGGAGTTCTGCCTTTCTCATTGATCAGTAAACTTGGTCTTGGCTGGCGTTCTTGTTGATCTTCTTGGGGAGGGGCCTGTTGCCGTGGTTCCCAAATGTCTTTGCCACAGGCAGAATTGTCCCGCCGCTCCTCCTGGGGGGTGAAAGGGGAGTATCCCCAGATCTGCCGCTTGTTGGGTCCCTGCTGGAAGAACAGGGCATGACTGTGCCACGGGTCATGGTTTATGGCAACCCCGAGCTGAGAGCCCGCTCCTTGGCTCTGTCTCTGCACCCAGCTTCCCTGCTCTGATACGTGGGTGCTCTGCTGAGAGGACTAAGAATGGGTTCAAACTTAATTGATGGGTTCAAACTTAATTAATTAATTGATATTCTATCCCAAATGCCTATTATTCAAAAGAGAAGAAATGATAAAGAATTTCCCAGACAAACAAACTCTTCCCCAGGTTTATGGTGTCAAATTTTACATCCTTCCAGAAAGTGGTCGCTCTTCTGTTCAGAGAGTTGTTGCTATTCTTTTCTTCGATCTCCTGTTGAGTTCATAGGTGTTCAGAATGGTTTTATCCCTATCCAGCTGAATTCCAGGGACCAGACGAAATCCAGGTCTCCTACTCCTCCGCCATCTTGCTCTGGAAGAAAAAAATATTATTAAAGTATCTATACTACTCAAAACAACCTACAGATTTAATGCAATCCCTATCAAAATACTGAGAGTGTTTTTCACAGAATTGGAAAAAATAACCCTAAAATTTATATGGAACTACAAAAGACTGAAAATAACCAAAGCAATTTTGAAGAAGAAAGAAAGAAAAAGAAAGAAAAAGAAAGAAAGAAAGAAAGAAAGAAAGAAAGAAAGAAAGAAAGAAAGAAAGAAAGAAAGAGAAAAAAAAGAAAAGAAAAAAGTAAAGAAAAGTTGGAGGTATCACAATTTCAAACTTCAAGATTTTACAAAGCTCTGGTCATCAAGACAGTATGGTACTGGCAGAAAAATAGACATATAGATCAATAGAACTGAATAGAAAACCCAGAAATAAATTCACAATTATATGGTCAATTAATCTTCAACAAGGCAGGAAAGAATATCCAAAGGGAAAAATATAGTGTCTTCAGCAAATATTTTTTTTTGGAAAATTAGTCAGCTACATGAAAAGAATGAAGCTGGACCACCCGCTTATATCATTAACAAGAATAAATTCAAAATGGTTAAAGGCCTAAATGTAAGACCTGAAACCATAAAAATTTTAGAAGAGATTATAGGCAATACTGTCTCTGACATTAGCTGTAGTAACATTTTTCTTGATATTTCTCTTTAGTCAAGGGAAACGAAAGCACAAATAAAATATTGGGACTACATCAAAATACAAAGCTTCTGGGGCGCCTGGGTGGCTCAGATGGTTAAGCGTCTGCCTTCAGCTCAGGTCATGATCCCAGGGTCCTGGGATCGAGTCCCGCATCGGGCTCCCTGCTCCTTGGGAGCCTGCTTCTCCCTCTGCCTCTCTCTCTCTCATGAATAAATAAATAAAATCTTAAAAAAATATATAAAGCTTCTGCACAACAAAGGAAACAATCAACAAAACTAAAAAGCAACCTACAGAATGGGAGAAGTTATTTACAAATGACATATCCAATAAAGGGTTTGTATACAAAATATTTACCGAACTGATACAATTCAACACCAAAAATAATAGTAATAATCCAATTTAAAAATGGGCAGACGACAGGAACAGAAGTTTCTCCAAAGAAGGCATCCAGATGGCCAACAGACACATCAAAAGATGTCCAACAACACTCATTATCAGGAAAATACAAATCAAAACTACATTGAGGGTCTCGATGACTCAGTCAGCTAAGCATGGGCTCTTGATTTCTGCTCACATCATGATCTCAGAGTAGTGAGATTGAGCCCTGTGTCAGCTCTGAGATCATCAGAGAATCTGCTTGAGATTCTCACCCTCTCCCTTTTCCCCTCCCCCTGCTTGTGCATGTATTCTCTTTCTAAAATAAATAAATAAATCTTTTAAAAAGAATAATGAGATATTACCTCACACTGGTCATAATGGCTAAATTCAACCAGAAAAGAAACAAGTGTTGACACGGATGTGGAAAACACGCATTGTTAGTGGAAATGCAAATTAGTGCAGCCACTGGAAAACAGTATGGAGGTTCCTCAAAAAATTAAAAATAGAACTACTCTCTGATCCAAAAATCACGCTACCAGGTATTTATCCAAAACATACAAAAACACTAATTCAAAGGGATACATGCACCCCTATGTTTACAGCAGTATTATTTACAATGGATGAATGGATAAAGAAGAGGTGGTATGTATATACAATGGAATATTATTCAGCCTTATAAAATAATGAAACTGTGTCATTTGCAGTGAGAGGGATGGAGCCACAGAGTATAATTCTAAGCAAAATAAGTGAGTGAGAGAAAGACAAATACCATATGATTTCACTCATATGTGGCATTTAAGAAACAAAACAAAGAACAAGGAAAAAAGAGACAGGGAGAGAGAGAGACAAGCCTAGAAACAAACTCTTAACTATTGAAAATAGACTGATGGTTACCAGAAGGCAGGTGAGTAGGGGAAAGTGTGAAATAGGTGTTGGGGATAAAGGAGTGCACTTGTTATGATGAGCACTGGGTGATTTATGGAATTGTTAAATCACTTTATTGTACACCTGAAACTAATAAAACACTGGATGTTAACTATGTTGGAATTAAAAATTTTAAAAAGTCTGTATTAAAATAGGTATTTATTTATTTTTTAAAGATTTTATTTATTTATTTGACAGAGAAAGATAGCAAGAGCAGGAACACAAGCAGGGGATTGGGAGAGGGAGAAGCAGGCTTCCCGCGGAGCAGGGAGCCCGATGCAGGGCTCGATCCCAGGACCCTGGGATCATGACCTGAGCCAAAGACAGGTGCTTAATGACTGAGCCACCCAGGAGCCCCTTCAAATAGGTATTTAAATATAAACAAATAAATATGACTATAATAATATATGCTATATTATAAAACTTTGTAAGTCCAATTAATCACCAGTATTATGTTTTATATTTATCAATAATGAAATTCTAAGTAATTCATTAAAATATCTTCTTATAATTTTCTTAATTAAAAAAATATAACAAGCACAAATGATCAGGAAGACTAAGAGAATATAAACCACAATTATAATAGGCAAGTACTTTTTCGTATTTTTCTTTCTACAACTTTACTTTACAAAAACATCATCTTGAGCATGCATTTCCTTCATAATTATATAAATATTTTATAAAGTTAAAAAAAAAACAGATCACTCCAGCAACCCTCAGTTTGTTTCCTGAGATTAAGAATTCCTCATATCAGTAAGATCATATGATACATCTTTCTCTGATTGACTTATTTCACTCAGCATAATACCGTCCAATCCCATCCATGTCCTTGCAAATGGCAAGATTTCATTCCTTTTGATGGCTGCATAATATTCCATTGTATATATGCTGGAGAGTTGGTGGGTGGGAGGGATGGGGTGGCTGGGTGATAGACCTCGGGGAGGGTATGTGCTCTGGTAAGCGCTGTGAATTGTGTAAGACAGTTGAATCACAGACCTGAATCTCTGAAACATATAACACATTATATATTAAAAAAAAAAAAAAAAAAGAAGATAGCAGGAAGGGAAAAATGAAGGGGGGGAATCGGAGGGGTGACGAACCATTAGAGACTATGGACTCTGAGAAACAAACTGAGGGTTTGATTGTGTGATTAACAATGCTTACATTTGAATAGCTATTTGGAATTTTCTAAAGCATGCTTACATCTATTCTCACATTTAATACTCAGAACCCTCCTAGGAAAATAAATAAATTTGGACATTAATGCTCATGTTACTGAATGATCTATCATAGCTGCTAACTCAGGAAATAAATGTGTAAGCCCTGGTGCATTGCCCTAGCCAACTGCCCCAACACAGGAAATCTTGAGGGGGCTGGACAAATAAAAAACACAGCTCCTGGATGGGCTTGCCAACTCTGTTGTTGAGCAAACTCTGATAAACATGTTGTAAGAAAAACCAATAACTCAAGAGATGAAGGTTTGAAAAAGAGAAAGGAGAAATTTATTTGGGTGTCCACTGCTGGGGGGAGGTGGCAGTCTCAAGCTTTAACAACCAACCTCTCCACCTACATGATGGAGACCTAAAATTTATAAGGAGAGGTTCAAGGGGGTATGTGTTAGAGAGTAGGCAGAGAGCTTGTGTCATGAGTGGGGGTCTGTATGTGTCCTGCACATGATCATGGGCAGGGAAGAGGTCATGTGGGGGGTGGTCTTCTAGGCATTCTATTGCTATCAGGATTTTTCTGGCCTAGTGGTATTTCCAGTCATTGCAAAACACCTTCATCAATGCCTCAAGAAAGTGCAATAAGAAATAAATACAATGGGTTTTAGTTAGAGCATAAGTTAAGCAGTATTGTCTCTTTCTGGTTTTAACTTTTGTGGTCTATAGTTAAACAACAGGGCTCACTAACATTCAGATTTTATTTTGTTTGTTTGTTATTAGAACAACTCAGCAAAATAAAATTCCATGGTTTCACACATACTCATAGGCCAAAAAATAAATAAGTAAACAGCAACTTCATAGACAAAATGGGAAAAAAAGAAGCCTTTTATCTTTGGCCTTTTTAACCATCTCATACAAAACAACTACTTATAGTACAGCTAAGTACATACAAAAATTTTACTGGAATGCTCGGAATAAGATTTTTTGTTGTTGTTGGTTTTGCTTTTTTTACAAGTTTTTTTTTTCTTCTTCTTATTTGAGGTTATAATGAACATGGTCACACCACAAGTAAAGTAAGAAGCAAGACAGAGAATGCTCTGAAGGCTGGTTTGATCATCCAAGATAATTAAAAATGGCAGACCATTAACAATGTGTACAAAGATACAAAATGTAAATAAAAAATAGAAACACATTTTCTTTTTAAAGTACTTTTAAGAAAAACAGCAAGACCTTGGAAGTTTGGGTTCTTTTTCCTCCCCCATTGCAGATTCTCATTATGGTTTAGGGTGGCAGGGTGTGTGTGTCCCCTGCCGTGGTGCTGGCCGCATGGGGCGGCCCGGCAGGACTGTCCATTCCAAGGTGGACTGCATTTAAATTCTGACATGGGAAGCGGAGGGTGAATATGTCACGGAAGTGTTTGCTTTTGTTAAGTGTAACTTTTCGTTTTTTTGCTGTTTAGTCATCCTCATCAGTCTGCTTCTTGGTGTGGACATCGTTATCCTCATCATCTTCACCTGCCCGTGTGCCCGTAGCTGTCTCAGCCTCCTGGTCTTCCTCTCTACCCTCTTCCTCACCATCGCCTTCCTTCTCTTATTCTTCCTCCGTTTGCTCCTCCCTTCTTCCTCTTCTTCATCTTCCTCTTTGTCAGCCTTCTGCTCCCCATTTTCCTCTTAAGCATTCCCATCAGCATGCATGTCTCTACCATTCTCACCCCTGCACAACTTCCTTTTTCTCCTGTAAGTCCTTGGTGGTGATTTCAGAGCTGGTGTCCACCGCTGTGTCTGACATGACGGGACAATCCAGTAATTCAATGTAGCAGATTAAAAGGAAAGCAGGATTTGGAGGACTTTGATGATGAAGCTGCTGGAGTCTACAGTGGAGGTGGTTCCAGTGAGCAAGGAGCTGGACTGGAAACAATGCAGCGTTGCTGTTTCAGAGCAGCCAGTGGGGTCAGATATGTTTTAAATTATGATGTCCTTCGACAGATGAATGGATAAAGAAGATGTGGTACATATATACAATGGAATATTATGCAGCCATCAAAAGGAATGAGATCTTGCCATTTGCAACAATGTGGATGGAACTGGAGGGTGTTATGCTGAACGAAATAAGTCAATCAGAGAAAGACATGTATCATATGAGCTCACTGATATGAGGAATTCTTAATCTCAGGAAACAAACTGAGGGTTGCTGGAGTGGGGCAGGTGGGCGGGATGGGGTGGCTGGGTGATAGACATTGGGGAGGGTATGTGCTATGGTGAGCGCTGTGAATTGTGTAAGACTGTTGAATCACAGACCTGTACCTCTGAAACAAATTATACATTATATGTTAAAAAAAAAAAAAGAAGATAGCAGGAGGGGAAGAATGAAGGGGGGGGAATTGGAGGGGGAGACAAACCGTGAGAGACTATGGACTCTGAAAAACAAATTGAGGGTTCTAGAGAGGAGGGGGTTGAAGGGATACGTTAGCCTGGTGATGGGTATTAAAGAGGGCACGTTCTGCATGGAGCACTGGGTGTTACGCAAACAATGAATCCTGGAACAGAACATCAAAAACTAATGATGTAATGTATGGTGATTAACATAACATAATAATAAAAAAATTAATGTATGGTGATTAACATACCATAATAAAATAAAATTAAAAAAACAAAGAAAAATGAAAAAAAAAAACAAATCACTAACAGTTTATGAATGACAGTGACAAAGTTATTTAAGAAATCAGTAACCACGGAAAATTAAAATAAAATATACTAAAATCAAAAAAATTAAATTAACATAGATATGAATGATCTGGTTAATTTTTCAATATTTTAAAACAACTCTATTATAAATCGGCACAATAGATATACCTACATACCTAAGAAAATATTTCTCAACACATGGAATAAGACAAGTGAACTAAAATATAATTGAACTAAATAGAATTTAATTTTGAACTAAAATAGAAATGTTAGTATTTATTTTTGGGTAAATGTAGCCACCAGAATGGATAAAATTAAAAAGGCAGTGTTGGTGAGTGTGTGGAGGATCCTGGTTTCTCATACTCTGTTGAGAATGTGAATTATCATGACCAATTTCAAACTGTATGCCATTATCTCCTAAAGCTAAATGTGTTCAGACTTTGTGGCCTAACAATTTTAGTCCTAGATTTACCTAATAAAACAGAAATAGAAATAATAGATTATTAGAATGTTAACAGCAGTACACAAACTGGAAAATTCTAAAATGCTCATTAATAGTAAAATATATATAAATATTGCTATATAGTCACAAAATGAAATTATATATAACAATTAGGAAAAGACTAACACTATGTGGAACAATATGACTATATTTTATAACCACAACCGTGTAAAGGAAGCTAAAAACAAAAACAAAAACAAGAACAAAACCTGAACAGGGGTACCTAGATGGCTCAGTTAGTTATGCATCTGCCTTTGGCTCAGGTTATGAGCCCAGGGTCCTGGGATCGAGCTCAGCATTGGGCTCCCTTCTCCACAGGGAGTCTGCTTCTCCCTCTCCCTCTGCCTGCTTGTCCCTCTGCTTGTGCTCTTTCTGTCAAATAAATAAATAAAATCTTAAAAAGACAATATCACATATATACAGTTGAATTCACAAAATTCATTTATATAATTAGAGGCCAGGATAGTGGTTATCTTTGGGGTCTGGATGATAATAATTGGAAGAAAATACAAAAAGGACTTCCAGGATGTTGATACTTTTTTTTTTTTTTTCTTGATCTAGATACAGGTTTTGGTGGTCTTCACTTGGTGGAAATGTATTGAATTGGAACATGACAAGTGCATCTTCCTGTTGGCATGATACATAAAATTTTTAAATCAAATGTATATTTCTATAGCTGTGCTTGCAAACATTTTTGCGGTTAAAACTCTGTGTACATACAATGCTTATTTTCCCTTAGGATGAATATATTGAAATACATGGAAAAATTCTACAAAGATCATCTGAAGCCAGTATTATCTTCCAGATGTCATTAGTATATGTTTTACTGCAAATAATAACATAAAATATTTATTTTTATAAGATTACATTAAAATAGTTAAAAAATTTCATGAAAAAATGACTAAGTGCATTTTATATCTTATTTTAAAATGAAATATATTTCAACCCAAAAATCCATACTGGATTTATTTTGCTTGATTTCATCATCTCAATTGATTAAATAAACCAGACAAATGTAAAATCTGATTTTATTTGATGTTAATGAAT
Source organism: Mirounga leonina (assembly GCF_011800145.1). Classification (NCBI taxonomy): domain Eukaryota; kingdom Metazoa; phylum Chordata; class Mammalia; order Carnivora; family Phocidae; genus Mirounga; species Mirounga leonina. Next base: position 33,334,200 of record NW_023270387.1, on the reverse strand, counting down.
GCTACCTAAATGTCTAAATTATATTGCATCAGTGGAGGAAGGAAAATATATAAAATGATCTAGAAATGAGTTTTTAGCCTTCCAATTCTTTCCTATCAAATGCCCTGTATAAGTTTTTGTTGTTTTCCATTTAGTCACATGCATATATATGGCTTTACTCATCTTGGCAGATATTTTTTTTTTTATTCTTATGTTAATCCCCTACATTACATCATTAGTTTTAGATGTAGTGTTCCATGATTTGTTGTTTGTGCATAACACCCAGTGTTCCATGCAGAATGTGCCCTCCTCAATACCCACCACGAGGCTTACCCATCCTCCCACCCCCTTCCCCTCTAGAACCCTCAGTTTGTTTTTCAGAGTCCATCGTCTCTCATGGTTCATCTACACCTCCCGATTTCCCCCGCTTCATTCTTCCCCTCCTGCTACCTTCTTCTTCTTCTTTTATAATTTTTCTTAACATATATTGCATTATTTATTTCAGAGGTACAGATTTGAGATTCAAAAGTCTTGCAAAATTCACAGAGCTTACCAGAGCACATACCCTCACCAGTGTCTATCACCCAGTCACCCCATCCATTCCAACCGAACCCCCACTACAGCAACCCTCAGTTTGTTTCCTGAGTTTAAGAATTCCTCATATCAGTGAGATCATATGATACATGTCTTTCTCTGTTTGACTTATTTCGCTCAACATAATACCATCCAGTTCCATCCACGTCGTTGCAAATGGCAAGATCTCATTCCTTTCAATGGCTGCATAATATTCCATTGTATATATATACCACTTCTTCTTTATCCATTCATCTGTTGATGGACATCTTGGCTCTTTCCACAGTTTGGCTATTGCGGACATTGCTGCTATAAACATCGGGGTGCCCATACCCTTTCGGATCCCTACTTTTGTATCTTTGGGGTAAATACCCAGTAGTGCAATTGCTAGATCATACGGTAGCTCTATTTTCAACTTCTTAAGGAACCTCCATACGGTTTTCCAGAGTGGCTGCACCAGCTTGCATTCCCACCAACAGTGTAGGAGGGTTCCCCTTTCTCCGCACCCCCGCCAACATCTGTTGTTTCCTGACTTGTTAATTTTAGCCATTCTGACTGGTGTGAGGTCGTATCTCATTGAGGTTTTGATTTGGATTTCCCTGATGCCGAGCGATATTGAGCACTTTTTCATGTGTCTGTTGGCCATTTGGCTGTCTTCTTTGGAAAAATGTCTGTTCATGTCTTCTGCCCATTTCTTGATTGGATTCTTTGTTCTTTGGGTGTTGAGTTTGATGAGATCTTTATAGATTTTGGATACTAGCCCTTTATCTGATATGTCAATTGCAAATATCTTCTCCCATTCTGTCGGTTGTCTTTTGGTTTTGTTGACTGTTTCCTTTGCTTTGCAAAAGCTTTTTATCTTGATGAAGTCCCAATAGTTCATTTATGCCCTTGCTTCCCTTGCCTTTGGGGATGTTTCTAGGAAGAAGTTGCTTCGGCTGAGGTCAAAGAGGTTGCTGCCTGTGTTCTCCTTTAGGATTTTGATGGACTCCTCTCTCACATTGAGGTCTTTCAACCATTTGGAGTCTATTTTTGTGTGTGGTGTAAGGAAATGGTCCAGTTTCATTCTTCTGCATGTGGCTATCCAATTTTCCCAACACCATTTGTTGAAGAGACTGTCTTTTTTCCATTGGACATTCTTTCCTGCTTTGTCGAAGATGAGTTGACCATAAAGTTGAGGGTCCATTTCTGGGCTCTCTATTCTGTTCCATTGATCTGTGTGTCTGTTTTTGTGCCAGTGCCATGCTGTCTTGATGATGACAGCTTTGTAATAGAGCTGGAAGTCCGGAATTGTGATGCTGCCAGCATTGCTTTTCTTTTTCAACATTCTTCTGGCTATTCGGGTTCTTTTCTGGTTCCATACAAATTTTAGGATTATTTGTTCCATTTCTTTGAAAAAAGTGGATGGTATTTTGATGGGGATTGCATTGAATGTGTAGATTGCTCTAGGTAGCATTGACATCTTCACAATATTTGTTCTTCCAATCCATGAGCATGGAACGTTTCTCCATTTCTTTGTGTCTTCCTCTATTTCTTTCATGAGTATTTTATAGTTTTCTGAGTACAGATCCTTTGCCTCTTTGGTTAGATTTATTCCCAGGTATCTTATGGTTTTGGGTGCAATTGTAAATGGGATCAACTCCTTAATTTCTCTTTCTTCTGTCTTGTTGTTGGTGTATAGGAATGCCACTGATTTCTGTGCATTGATTTTATATCCTGCCACTTTACTGAATTCCTGTATGAGTTCTTGCAGTTTTGGGGTGGAGTCTTTGGGGTTTTCCACATAAAGTATCATATCATCTGCAAAGAGTGAGAGTTTGACTTCTTCTTTGCCAATTTGGATGCCTTTGATTTCTTTTTGTTGTCTGATTGCTGTGGCTAGGACTTCCAATACTATGTTGAATAGCAGTGGTGATAGTGGACATCCCCGCCGCGTTCCTGACCTTAGGGGGAAAGCTCTCAGTTTTTCCCCATTGAGAATGATATTATCTGTAGGTTTTTCATAGATGGCTTTTATGATATTGAGGTATGTACCCTCGATCCCTATACTCTGAAGACTTTTGATCAAGAAAGGATGCTGTACTTTGTCAAATGCTTTTTCTACATCTATTGAGAACATCATATGATTCTTGTTCTTTCTTTTGTTAATGTATTGTATCACATTGATTGATTTGTGGATGTTGAACCAACCTTGCAGCCCAGGGATAAATCCCACTTGGTCGTGGTGAATAATCCTTTTAATGTACTGTTGGATCCTATTGGCTAGTATTTTGGTGAGAATTTTGGCATCCATGTTCATCAGGGATATTGGCCTGTAATTCTCCTTTTTGATGGGGTCTTTGTCTGGTTTTGGGATCAAGGTAATGCTGGCCTCATAAAATGAGTTTGGAAGTTTTCCTTCCATTTCTATTTTTTGGAACAGTTTCAGAAGAATAGGTATTAATTCTTCTTGAAATGTTTGGTAGAATTCCCCTGGGAAGCCATCTGGCCCTGGGCTTTTGTTTGTTGGGAGATTTTGGATGACTGCTTCAATTTCCTTAGTGGTTATAGGTCTGTTCAGGTTTTCTCTTTTTTCCTGGTTCAGTTTTGGTAGTTGATACATCTCTAGGAATGCATCCATTTCTTCCAGGTTATCTAATTTGCTGGCATAGAGTTGTTCATAATATGTTCTTATAACTGTTTGCATTTCTTTGGTGTTGGTTGTGATCTCTCCTCTTTCATTCATGATATTGTTGATTTGGGTCATTTCTCTTTCCTTTTTGGTAAGTCTGGCCAGGGGTTTATCAATCTTGTTATTTCTTTCAAAGAACCAGCTCCTAGTCTTGTTGATCTGTTCTACTCTTCTTTTGGTTTCTATTTCATTGATTACTGTTCTGATCTTTATTATTTCTCTTCTGCTGCTGGGTTTAGGCTTTCTTTGCTGTTCTTTCTCCAGCTCCTTTCGGTGTAGGGTTAGGTTGTGTACTTGAGACCTTTCTTGTTTCTTGAGAAAGGCTTGTATTGCTATATACTTGCCTCTTAGGACTGCCTTTGCTGCATCCCAAAGATTTTGAATAGTTGTGTTTCCATTTTCTTTGGTTTCCATGTATTTTTTTAATTCTTCTTTAATTTCCTGGTGGACCCATTCATTCTTCAGTAGGATGCTCTTTAGCCTCCATGTATTTGAGTTCTTTCCGTCTTTTCTCTTGTGATTGAGTTCTAGTTTCAAAGCATTTTGGTCTGAAAATAGGCAGGGAATGATCCCAATCTTTTCGTACCAGTTGAGACCTGTTTTATGACCTAGGATATGATCTATTCTCGAGAATGTTCCATGGGCACTAGAGAAGAATGTGTATTCCGTTGCTTTGGGGTGGAATGTTCTGAATATGTCTGTGAAGTCATTTGCTGCAGTGTGTCATTTAAAGTTTTTATTTCCTTGTTGATGTTTTGCTTAGACAATCTGTCCATTTCAGTGAGGGGGGTGTTAAAGTTCCCTACTATTATTGTATTGTTGTTGATGTGTTTCTTTGCTTTTGTTATGAATTGCCTTATATAATTGGCTGCTCCCATGTTAGAGGCATAGATATTTAAAATTGTTAGATCTTCTTGTTGGATAGATCCTTTAAGTAGGATATAATGTCCTTCCTCATCTCTTATTACACTCTTTGGTTTAAAATCTAATTTGTCTGATATACGGATTGCCACCCCAGCTTTCTTTTGGTGTTCATTAGCATGGTAAATTGTTTTCCACTCCCTCTCTTTCAATCTGGGGGTGTCTTTGGGTCTAAAATGAGTTTCTTGCAGACAGCATATCGATGGGTTTTGTTTTTTAATCCAGTCTGATAGCCTGTGTCTTTTGATTGGGGCATTTAGCCCATTTACATTCAGGGTAACTCTTGAAAGATAGGAATTTAGTACCATTGTATTGCCTGTAAGGTGACTGTTACCGTATATTGTCTGTGTTCCTTTCTGGTCTATGTTGCTTTTAGGCTCTCTCTTTGCTTAGAGGACCCCTTTCAAGATTTCCTGTAGGGCTGGTTTCGTGTTTGCAAATTCCTTTAGTTTTTGTTTGTCCTGGAAGCTTTTTATCTCTCCTTCAATTTTCGATGTCAGCCTAGCTGGATAGAGTATTATTGGCTGCATATTTTTCTCATTTAGTGCTCTGAATATATCCTGCCAGTCCTTTCTGGCCTGCCAGGTCTCTGTGGATAGGTCTGTTGCCAATCTAATGTTTCTACCATTGTAGGTTACCTGTCTCTTCTCCCGAGCTGCTTTCAGGATTTTCTCTTTGTCTATGAGACTCGTAAGTTTTACTATTAGATGTTGGGGTGTTTACCTATTTTTAATGATTTTGAGAGGGGTGCTCTCTGCTCCCTGGATTTTGATGCCTGTTTCCTTCCCCAAATTAGGGAAGTTCTCTGCTATAATTTCCTCCATTATACCTTCTGACCCTCTCTCTCTCTTTCTTCTTCTTCTGGGATCCCAATTATTCTAATGCTGTTTCATCTTATGGTATCACTTATCTCTCAAATTCTGCCCTCGTGATCCAGTAGTTGTTGATCTCTCTTTTTCTCAGCTTCTTTATTTTCCATCATTTGGTCTTCTATATTACTGATTCTCCCTTCTGCCTCATTTATCCTAGCACTTAGCTCCCCTATTTTTGATTGCACCTCATTAATAGCTTTTTTGATTTCTACTTGGTTGGATTTTAGCTCTTTTACTTCTCCAGAAAGGGTTTCTCTAATAACTTCCATATTTTTTTTCAAGCCCAGCTAGCATATTTAAAGTGATGATTCTGAACTCTAGATTTGACATCGGTACTAATGTCCATAGTGAGTAGGTCCCTGGCCATCGGTACTACCTCTTGTTCTTTTTGTTGAGGTGATTTTTTCCATCTTGTCATTTTGTACAGAGGAGAATAGATTAATGAGAGAACAAAATGCTAGCAGAGTAACAATGTCCCCAGAAAATATACTCTAAACAAATCAGAAAAGACCTGAAGCGGTGGAAAAAGAAATGGAAAGAGAGAAAAAAGAAAAAGAAAAAAAAGAAAAAGAAAAAGAAAAAGATAAAGATAAAAACGAACAAAAACAAACAAAACAAAACAACAACAACAAAAAACCAGAATGTGATCAAATATGATCAGGCTAGTATACAGATCAGTGCCACACACTAGTTTTGGGATGTATTTTTTCTTTTAGAAAAAAGTGCCTCCCAAAATTTTAAAGAAAGAAAAACTTATATATATACAAAAATAAGGGTTGATATGATGAAGGGATGGAATATGACTGTAAAGATGGAAATTATAAAAAATTTTATAAAAGGAATTGATAAGAAGTTGTTTGAAAAAAGAAAGAAGAGGATTTAAAAAAAGAAAAAAAAAGGGAGAGAATATGATCAGGCAGGGGAATAGAAAACACCATATACTAGAGAGTTAGGGTATATTTTAATTTGTTAGAAGAAACTATCTCAAAATTTTAAAGAGAGAACTTATATATATATGCCAAAAATACGGGTAACTACTATGAGGGGATAGAATATGACTCTAAAAATGAAAAATAAAAATGTTTTTTTTTTTTAAAAAGGGATTGATAAGATGTTGGTTGAAAAAGGGAAAAAGAAAATTCAAAAAAAAAAGAAAAAAAAGACAGTTAAAAAAAAAAATGAACTTTGAAAGACTGAAGAATCATGGTAAAAATGCCATCAGTTCTATGTGCAGTATTCCCCTAGCGCTGAAGTTCTGCCGTTCTCATTGTTCGGTAAACTTGGTCTTCGCTGGCTGTTCTCGCTGATCTTCTGGGGAGGGGCCTGTTGCCGTGGTTTCCAAATGTCTTTGCTGGAGGCGGAATTGCCCCGCCCTTGCCGGGTCCAGGGTAAGTAATCTGCTCGGGTTTACTCTCCCTGGCTTTTGTTCCCTGCGAGCTTTCCCTACAGCTTTGGAGGCAGAGAGTGAAAATGGCGGCCTACCAATCTCCATCCTGGAGGAGCCAAGAACTCGGGGCCCCGCTCCTCAGTGAACCCCTAGAGAAAAGCCGTCAGTCACTCCCGTCTCCCCGGTCTCCGGCCGCATTCGGTGCTCACCCAGCCTGTGACCACGCGTTTCTATCTCTGGCACCTGACTTGGTGTGGAGTCTCCAAACCCAGCAGATCCCTGCGGGGCACTCCCACGCAGCTCCTCCCGGGGGAGGAGGGTGAGTCTCCCTGGATCTGCCGCTTGTTGGGTCCCTGCTAGAGGAGCAGTGGCCTGACTGTCCTGCGGATCACGGTTTAGGGCAACCCCAAGCTGAGAGCCCGCGCCTGGGCTCTGCCTCTGCAGCCGGCTTCCGTGCTCCATTACCTGGGAGCTCTGCCACACTCAGGCACCCCCGGTCTTTCTGTGACCCCGAGGGTCCTGAGACCACACTGTCCCGGAGGGTTCCACCCCCCACTTAGCCAGCAGAGTGACGTCCCTCAGTGGAGTAGACTTTTAAAAGTTCTGATTTTGTGCTCCGTGGCTCTATCACTTGCCAGAAGTGGCCAACGGATGCCCCTCCCCCGCCATCTATCCTCCCGAATATCACCTCGGATTCACTTCTCCGCACGTCCTACCTTCCAGAACGTGGTCGCTTTTCTGGTGAGTGAGTTGTTGCTCTTCTTTTCTTCGATCTCCTGTTGAGTTTGTAGGTGTTCAGAATGGTTTGATCGCTATCCAGCTGAATTCCTGAGAGGAGACAAAACCCAGATCTTCCACTCCTCCGCCATCTTTTTTTTTTTTTTTTTAAAGATTTTATTTATTTATTTGACAGAGAGAGAGATATCCAGAGCAGGAACACAAGCAGGGGGAGTGGGAAAGGGAGAAGCAGGTTTCCCACAGGAGCAGGGAGCCCGATGCGGGGCTCGATCCCAGGACCCTGGGATCATAACCTGAGCCGAAGGAAGATGCTTATAGACTGAGGCACCCAGGCGCCCCCTCCTCCGCCATCTTGCTCCGCCCCCCCAAAAGCCTATCTTTTTAAAGAGGTATTAGCATTTGTAAGAAAAACACTTCCCTCGTTTTTTATTTAATCTGTTTAAATTAAACAAAATCCCCCAAACAAAACACATTGTTCACCCATTTCTCCCACCCCTCACCCCCATTACTGGCAACCACCAATTTGCTCTCTGGATCTATGAGCTTGGTTTTTGTTATTTGTTTGTTTAGATTCCACATATATGAAAGATCATAAGATACTTGCTTTTCGCTGACTTATTTCACTCAGCATAATGCCTTCAGGGTCCATTAATGTTGTTGCAAACGGCAAAATCCCATTCTTTTTTATGGCTAATTAATATTCCTTAATGTGAGTGTGTGTGTGTGTGTGTGTGTGTATCACAATTTATCCTCTTACCCATCAATGGATACTTAGGTTTTTTCTATAGCTTTGCTTTTGTAACGATGCTGCTATAAACATAATGGGCACATATATCTTTTTTGAATTAGTGTTTTCATTTTCTTCAGATAAATACCTGGACATGGAATTGTTGGCTCATTTGGTATTCCTATTTTTAAGTTTTTGAGAAACCTCCAGACTGTTTTCCACAGCAGCTGCACCAACTTATCTTCCCACCAATAGTACACAGGATTCTCTTTTTTCCACATCTTTGTCAAAGCTTGCTATTTCTTATCCTTTTGATAATAGCCATTCCAACAAGTGGAGATTTTATCTCATTATGGCTTTCATTTATATTTCCCTGATGACTAAGGACATTGAGCATCTTTTAATGTACCTATTAGTCATCTGTATATCTTCTTTGGAGAATATCTACTCAGATCCTCTGCCCATTTTAAAATCAGATTGTTTTTTGCTATTAAGTTATAAAATTCCTTACATATTTTGGATATTAGTTCCTTATCAGATATATGACTTGCAAATATTTTTTTTTCCCTTTCAGTAAGTTGCCTTTTCATTTTGTTGATGGTTTCCTTTGCTATGCAGATGCTTTTTAGTAGCTCTGCTTGTTTATTTTGCTTTTATTTCTTTTGCTTAGGCATTACATTCAAAAACTTATTTCCAAGATCTATGTCAAGGAGTTTACTGCCTATGATTTTTTCTAGGAGTTTTATGGCTTCAGGTCTTACATTCAGGTCTTTAAGCCATTTTGAGTTAATTTTTGTGTATAGTGTAATATATTGGTCTAGTTTCATTCTTTTGCATGTATCTGTCCAATTTTCCCAACATTATTTATTGAAGAGGATGTCCTTTCCTCATTGTATGTTGTCAGCTCCTTTGTCATAAATTAATTGTGCATATATTAGTAGGTTCATTTCTGTTCTTTCTATTCTGCTGTTATGTCAGTACCATACTCTTTTAATTATGGTAGCTTTATAATATCGTTGGTAATCAGGGAGTGTGATGCCTCCAGCTGTGGTCTTCTTTTTCAAGATTGCTTTGGCTATTTGGGTTCCATACAAATTTTGATTTTTGTGGTTCCATACAAATTTTGGGATTGTTGGTTCTTTTCCTGTAAAAATGACATTGGAATTTGGATAGGGATTGCATGAATCTGTATAGTGCTTTGATAACAAAACAAAGAAAAACAAGCTCTCAGTGGTGATTTCAGAATTCATATTTGAAGCTTTCTGGGAACAACACTCTAGTTGAAAAGGGGATTTGTTTTAAAGCTGTTTTTTTTTTTTTTTTTTTTTTTTTTTATTTAATTGCATTTTTATTAGGAGTAGCTTTGGAGAGGCTGATGTAAATTATATTATGCTAAAATATTCCTAGCAAGCCCCTTGACAACTCTAATGATACTATTTTGAGCATTTTTGAAGCTTTTTATTTTAAAATTATGGTTTTTTAAAAAATAATACAGTGAAAAAAACTTCATATAACATCAGTTGATATATCTTATAATTTAAAAGATTTGGGAGACAATCAATTTTCAGGAGACATTCAAGAACTTATATTTTCCTACAATGTTATTATTTGTTTTAGAAACTAATGGATAAAGAAGATGTGGTATATATATACAATAGAATATTATGCAGCCATCAAAAAATTGAAATCTTGCCATTTGCAACAACGTGGATGGAACTAGAGGGTATTATGTTAAGCGAAATAAGTCAATCAGAGAAAGACAAGTATCATATGATCTCACGGATACAAGGAATTTGAGAAACAAGACAGAGGATCATAGGGGAAGGGAGGGAAAAATGAAACAAGATGAAACCAGACAGGGAGACAAACCATAAGACACTCTTACTCTCAGGAAACAAACTGAGGTTTGCTGGAGTGGAGGAAGGTGGGAGGGATGGGGTGGCTGGGTGATGGACATTGGGGAGGGTATGTACTATGGTGAGCACTGTGAATGGTGTAAGACTGATGAATCACAGACCTGTAACCCTGAAACAAATAATACATTATATGTTAATAAAAAAATAAATGAATTACAAAATGCAAAAAATAAAAATAAAAAAGAAACTAATGCCAAATACTTCTGACTAGAGCTTTCCCTAGTATACATCCAATGGCAAATACTTCTGACTAGAGCTTTTCCTAGTATAGATCCTAGTAAAATTGGGCACTTTCTATTTATAATATAGAAACTGAAGGTATCTCTCTAAAAATATAGACTTGGAGGCAGTACAATATAACCTTAGAGTACACCACAGTGGATCAGCAAATATAAGTGCCTTCAAGTCTCAGAAGGCACTGGAACAATTCTACAGGTAATTAGCAGCTGACTTTAGAGGCTTCTAGGAGGTCTTTATTTCTGGGCATTCTCAAAGGCTGGAGGACATGAAGTATAGCTATTGAATACATCCTGGCTGCCAGTTTTCCATATTCTATTAATAGCCTAATAGTTAATGAGCATTCCTTGATGAGAGACTGAGGGGGAAAACATGAGAATCTTCTTCCATTGACACACTGCTAGGGGCTAACCCACTCTAGGACTAAAGTTTGATGTCACCTGAATCAGCTGAAATTTTAGATGAAACATTTACTCATATGTAATTTGCTAAATTTACCATATGTCCAAGGCAAATAATTTGGATTTCAAAGCACAAATATTATTACAGAGGCAACATTAATCAAAATACCAATGATTTTCAATCTAGTATAATTATAAGTTTAGGTTAAATATCAATAATTTTTTATCTAGTCTAACTGACTTTGAAAAGGTAGAGTGTTTGGCAATGTCTACGTAGCCAGAATGGAAACTTGGTTCCTGAACTGTGTAAGATAAACATTACAGCTAGATGGAAACATTCCTATGATTATCTCTGGGATTACCTTGGAAGTCAACTGAAGACTTTTCTATGATAAAGATGAGTTGGGCTAGGTAGTAATTTTTAATGTATTCTTTAAAATTTGAAACTCCTCTGATATAACCCAGTACCATTGTTTGGGGATATATAGATGAACAGCAGACATCTAGGAACCTACATAATCTGGGGTGCCTTGAAACAAACAAACAAAAACAATAAAACTAAAAACAAAACAAAACAAAACTTCTGCTGGAGATATCTTAAAACAAAGATCTTTGTTAAGATCTTGATAAATCATAATCCAGACATGAAGTACATCATATGAAACTTAGAAAGGATCTGAGGGAGCTACACTTGTAGATTTCTTGGGACCCATGGGCTTACCTCTCTTCTCTTTCTGTGACCGTATTCTATTCTTTACCTTGATTAGAATCTTAAACATTTATTATCTGTGGAATCTTGTGAGACTTTTCAATTATCTCATCTGTGTAACCTTTGCATCAACTGACTGATTAAGGTAAGTATTTCCTATAGGCAAGATGGATGCATATGTTTGCATAGTCTGTTCCATTTTTGGCAAACTGTGTCCTGCTTAGTTTCATTCATAAATTCATTTGAATTAACCTAGGTCAGAAAAGCCAAGATAATATCAGTCCAGACATGCAAAATATTTCAAATTTGTAGTAAGACATGTTTTACCATAAAAAGCCCTGAAAATTGATGCCCAAAGTTGCCTTGCTTTATATTAAGGATAGTAGAGGAGGTTAGCTTCATTTTCATCTCCATCAATTTCCTAACAAATTGAAAATACACACATAAAGTCTAAGTAAAAAACAGGCAAAGCCCATGGCCTGTCATTTCAGCTAGATTGTTGCTTCTAAGCCACCTGCCATGCAGAATTTATCATAACTTGATAAGTAGGAAAATTTCTAATTCTCAGAAAAAAGAAAAACAAAAACAAAAACAAAAACAAAATCTTAGGGAATATGGGTAAATGTCCTAAAGTCATAAAGCCATCACCCAAATATAGGTCTTCCACACACAACTTATTCAATGTAGATTCTTTAATAATAATTTCTAATAAAAGTTTTAGTGCCTTTAGTGTTATGTTAAGCTGCTATTCACATTTAAAAAACACAAACACTAAATTACTTGTATTTGAAAAATGCCATCATTTATAACAGAAAGCATAATTGACTAAACACAGTAACCCTGTGCCAGACAACATATTTGATAATTTAATGATCCTGCAATTTAACCAACTGGTTAATTTATGAATCCTGCATCCAACTTGAGCTAACAGAAAGCTGTACCTCATTTTTTTCAATATAACCCCCACCCCAATAAAGCCTGATTGTTAATTTTTCTGAATGTTACAGTGGAATTGGTTTTATTTTATTTTTCTAGGATGTGAAATGATAGCCCAGGTATAAAATCAAACAAGACACATAACACTAAAAATTAAATTAGGTTTAGTCTTTTAAGGAAACTTGGGTACAGGTATGAAAAAAATGCCAATATTTCTGCCTGAATTGTTAGTTTTTAATATACTCCACAATACCTGGCAGCAGTTTTTCCAGAGACACTAGATTGACAGGTTAATTATAGAAGATGTAAAACTATATGTACAGATAGCAAATCAAATGGGTATTCATTCACTTGGCACTCCACCAGAAAACAGCAGGCAACTTTTATTTGAAACTGTTTGAGGATACAAATCATATAATGCATGACATTGAAAATTCCCATACAAATGCATAGTGAGGCTGCCAGCAAGATTACTGATCCACATTTAAACATAAATTAATGGGGAGGAAAAAAAAAACACCTCAATTCACTTCAAAGTAAATGAATTCTCCTACTAGAATGTGCTGTACTATATGATGCTGTGTAATATCCTTCAAGTTAAATGAGATCACCTTCAAGTTTTACCATTACCACACTGATGTCTTGACATAACTTGAAGTTATATTATATCCTTTGTCATTTTACACCAAAGAGATGCATTCACTGGCAAGAAATTTCTAGATTCACTGTATGTGGACCAATGAAAAATTTTTTTCCACCTCTATACAGAAGAGTTCACCTTGCTTTGAAGCCAGTTTGACCTTCTGAAAGTAGACATAAGGGATTCTTGTTTGAATAAATCTATCTTGAAATGATAAAACTTCAAGAAGACAATTATTTCAATATAAGATGTTAATTTCCATGAATGTCACTCTCAGTGCATTGATTATTGGTCTGGCTAAGCATGGTCTTGATATTTCATGTTATTTTGGCTATGAATGAGTCTTAAAGAAGTATAAGACATATTTTACAAGAACTGTTCTGCTCATCTTAGCCAAAATCATTTCTCCCCAATGTTGTACCATATGTTCTGTGCAGATTGTCTATTTGGCTATTGCTACCAGCCCTTAAAATGGCCTCATTTTGGTGGTGAAATGATCCCCATATGAAAGAAGCTTGCAGGGCACTTTGGAAACTCAGAGGATGAGTGGATCTGTATCACCCTAAGATGCTTTTATTAGAATGCATTGCTTTCATGTCTTTGGCAAATCCACAAGGTGGATAAATTAATGCATTTTAATATGGGATCCTCAGCAGAGGATCTTTACTATATTACTTAATTGTTTTCTTTACTATATTGGTTAATTCTGGAAAATAGAATCAGGATAATTTTCACTGAAGAAAAACAACAACTTCTCAATTTTTCTGTTCGCCCAGCCTCCAAAGCCATCAATGATTAATATTTATTGAGGACTGACTATATCCCAGGACATTTTCTAAGAATCTTACCTGTATTTATTCATATTTTCTTCTTGACATTTCTTTGTGACAAGTCATTTTATTATGATTATTTAGATTAAGAAATTAAGGTTCAGCTAAGCTGAATTCATTTATTTAAGCATAAATTTATATATATATATATATATATATATATATATATATAATTCAAGCAAACAAAGGTGTCTACCAAAGGTGGACTTATTGGAAAGTTAATGAAGACTAAGTCTCATAGTTGTTCACTTGTAGGGACTCCTTCCAATGCCCTGAAAGGAGCCCTAGGATTATGATGATATGGTTGTAACTTATTTAGTATTTATAATGTTGTATGCGTTTTCCTAAAAGCATTCCCCATTTCTGACAGTTGTACACAAATTACCAGTCACTGTCCTAGACACACGAGATACTTCAGTAAACAAATAAAGTTCTTACACTCTAGAATGGTTAAGGGACAATAACCAGTAATCACAACAAATAAGAAAATGATATAGTATGATAGGTGATAAATACTAAGAGGAGTAAAACTGAAGAGGATTTAGGAGATGAAGAGTGAACTGTGGAGTAGGGAAGATGCATGGTGGCAATTTTAAATAAAATTTTCAAATGGACCTATTAAACAGATGATTATTTAACAAAGAAGAAAGTCACAGGATTTGCCATGTAAATGCCTAGTGGAAGCATTTTTCAGGCAAAGGGATATTCAGTGCAAAGGCTCTAATGCCTCTCCCAAGTTCATACAACTAGGCAATGATACTTGTAATAAAAACAGTCTGGTTTCAGACAAATTGATTGAAAAGTCAATTAATAAATGATTTAGAAATCTACAAACCAAGGGGGTGGAGCAAGATGGCGGAGGAGTAGGAGACCTGGATTTCGTCTCCTCTCAGGAATTCAGCTGGATAGGGATCAAACCATTCTGAACACCTACAAACTCAACAGGAGATCGAAAAAAAGAAGAGCAACAACTCTCTCATCAGAAAAGCGACCACTCTGTGGAAGGTAGGACGTGTGGAGAAGTGAATCCGAGGCAATATTCGGGAGGATAGACGGTGGGGGAGGGGCCTCCATCGGCCGCTTCTGGCAAGTGATAGAGCCGCGGAGCACAAAATCGGAACTTTTAAAAGTCTGCTCTGCTGAGGGACATCACTCTGGTGGCTAAGCGGGGGGTGGAACCCTCTGGGACAGTGTGGTCTCAGGACCCTCGGGGTCACAGAAAGACTGGGGGTGCCTGAGTGTGGCAGAGCTCTCAGGTAACAGAGCAGGGAAGCCGGCTGCAGAGGCGGAGCCCAGGCGCGGGCTCTCAGCTCGGGGTGGCCATAAACCGTGATCCGCGGGACAGTCGGGCCACTGCTCCTCCAGCAGGGACCCAACAAGCGGCAGATCCAGGGAGACTCACCTTCCTCCCCCGGGAGGAGCCGCCCGGGAGTGCACCGCAGGGATCTGCTGGGTTTGGAGACTCCACCCGGGGTCGGGTGCCAGAGATAGAAATGCCCCGTCACAGGCCAGGTGAGCACGGAGTGCAGCCGGAGACCAGGGAGACGGGAGTGACTGACGACTTTTCTCTGGGGGCTCACTGAGAAGCGGGGCCCTGAGTTCTGGGCTCCTCCGGGGCAGAGATTGGGAGGCCGCCATTTTCACTCTCCACCTCCAAAGCTGTAGGGAAAGCTCGCAGGAACAAAAGCCCCGGAGAGCAAACCCGAGCAGATTACTTAGCCGGGAGGGGGCAAGGGCGGGCCAATTCACCCTCTGGCAGAGACATATGGAAACCACGGCAACAGGCCCCTCCCCCAGAAGATCAGCGAGAACAGCCAGCCAAGACCAAGTTTACCGATCAATGAGAACGGCAGAACTTCAGCGCTAGGGGAATACTGCACATAGAACTCATGGCTTTTTTACTATGCTTCTTCAGTCTTTCAAAGTTCATTTTTTTTAACTGTCTTTTTTTTTTTTTCTTTGAATTTTTCTTTTACCCTTTTTCAACCAACATCTTATCAATCCCTTTTAAAAAAAAAAAAAATATTTTTCATTTGTAGAGTCATATTCTATCCCTTCATAGTAGTTACCCATATTTTTGGCTTATATATATAAGTTGTTCTCTCTTTAAAATTTTGAGATAGTTTCTTTTAACAGAATAAAATATACCCTAACTCTCTAGTATATGGTGTTTTCTATTCCCCTGCCTGATCATATTCTCTCCCTTTTTTTTTTCTTTTTTCTTTTTTTAAATCCTCTTCTTTCTTTTTTCAAACAATTTCTTATCAATTCCTTTTATAAATTTTTTTATAATTTCCATCTTTACAGTCATATTCCATCCCTTCGTCATATCAACCCTTATTTTTGTACATATATAAGTTTTTCTTTCTTTAAAATTTTGGGAGGCACTTTCTTGTAACAGACCAAAATACACACAAAATGTAGTGTGTGGCACTGATCTATATACCAGCCTGATCATATTTGAACACATTCTGTTTTTTTGTTGTTGTTTTGTTTTGTTTGTTTTTGTTTTTATCTTTATTTTTTCTTTTTCTTTTATTTCATTTTCTTTTTTCTCTCTTTCCCTTTCTTTTCCCACTGCTTCAGGTCTTTTCTGATTTGTTTAGAGTATATTTTCTGGGGACGTGGTTACTCTGCTAGCATTTTGTTCTCTCATTAATCTATTCTCCTCTGCACAAAATGACAAGATGGAAAATATCACCTCAACAAAAAGAACAAGAGGTAGTACCGACTGCCAGGGACCTACTCAATACGGACATTAGTACGATGTCAGATCTAGAGTTCAGAATCATCACTTTAAAGATACTAGCTGGGCTTGAAAAAAATATGGAAGTTATTAGAGAAACCCTTTCTGGAGAAGTAAAAGAACTAAAATCCAACCAAGTAGAAATCAAAAAGGCTATTAATGAGGTGCAATCAAAAATGGGGGCAGTAACTGCTAGAATAAACGAGGCAGAAAAGAGAATCAGTAATATAGAAGATGAAATGATGGAAAATAAAGAAGCTGAGAAAAAGAGAGATCAACAACTATTGGATCATGAGGGCAGAATTCGAGAGATAAGCGATACCATAAGACGAAACAACATTAGAATAATTGGGATCCCAGAAGAAGAAGAAAGAGAGAGAGGGCCAGAAGGTATAATGGAGCAAATTATAGTAGAGAACTTCCCTAATTTGGGGAAGGAAACAGGCATAAAAATCCAGGAACCACAGAGAACCCATCTCAAAATCAATAAAAATAGGTCAACACCCCGACATCTAATAGTGAAACTTACGAGTCTCAGAGACAAAGAGAAAATCCTGAAAGCAGCTCGGGAGAAGAGATATGTAGCCTACAATGGTAGCAACATTAGATTGGCAACAGACCTATCCACAGAGACCTGGCAGGCCAGAAAGGACTGGCAGGATATATTCAGTATTCAGAGCACTAAATGAGAAAAATATGCAGCCAAGAATACTCTATCCAGCTAGGCTGTCATTGAAAATTGAAGGAGAGGTAAAAAGCTTCCAGGACAAACAAAAACTAAAGGAGTTTGCAAACACAAAACCAGCCCTACAGGAAATCTTGAAAGGGGTCCTCTAAGCAAAGAGAGAGCTTAAAAGCAACATAGACCAGAAAGGAACATAGACAATATACGGTAACAGTCACCTTACAGGCACTACAATGGCACTAAATTCCTATCTTTCAAGAGTTACCCTGAATGTAAATGGGCTAAATGCCCCAATCAAAAGACACAGGCTATCAGACTGGATTAAAAAACAAGATCCATCGATATGCTGTCTGCAAGAGACTCATTTTAGAACCAAAGACACCCCCAGATTGAATGTGAGGGGGTGGAAAAACATTTACCATGCTAATGGACACCAAAAGAAAGCTGGGGTGGCAATCCGTATATCAGACAAATTAGATTTTAAACCAAAGACTGTAATAAGAGATGAGGAAGGACATTATATCCTACTTAAAGGATCTATCCAACAAGAAGATCTAACAATTGTAAATATCTATGCCCCGAACATGGGAACAGCCAATTATATAAGGCATTTAATAACAAAAGCAAAGAAACACATCGACAACAATACAATAATAGTGGGGGACCTTAATACCCCCTTCACTGAAATGGACAGATCGTCTAAACAAAAGATCAACAAGGAAATAAAGACTTTAAATGACACACCGCAGCAAATGGACTTCAGAGACATATTCAGAACATTCCACCCCAAAGCAACAGAATACACATTCTTCACTAGTGCCCATGGAACATTCTCCAGAATAGATCACATCCTAGGTCATAAATCAGGTCTCAACCAGTACCAAAAGATTGGGATCATTCCCTGCCTATTTTCAGACCACAATGCTTTGAAACTAGAACTCAATCACAAGAGGAAAGTCAGAAAGAACTCAAATACATGGAGGCTAAAGAGCATCCTACTGAAGAATGAATGGGTCCACCAGGAAATTAAAGAAGAATTAAAAAAATACATGGAAACCAAAGAAAATGGAAACACAACTATTCAAAATCTTTGGGATGCAGCAAAGGCAGTCCTAAGAGGCAAGTATATAGCAATACAAGCCTTTCTCAAGAAACAAGAAAGGTCTCAAGTACACAACCTAACCCTACACCGAAAGGAGCTGGAGAAAGAACAGCAAAGAAAGCCTAAACCCAGCAGGAGAAGAGAAATAATAAAGATCAGAGCAGAAATCAATGAAATAGAAACTAAAAGAACAGTAGAACAGATCAACGAAACTAGGAGCTGGTTCTTTGAAAGAATTAACAAGATTGATAAACCCCTGGCCAGACTTATGAAAAAGAGAAGAGAAATGACCCAAATCAACAAAATCATGAATGAAAGAGGAGAGATCACAACCAACACCAAAGAAATGCAAACAGTTATAAGAACATATTATGAGCAACTCTATGCCAGCAAATTAGATAACCTGGAAGAAATGAATGCATTCCTAGAGATGTATCAACTACCAAAACTGAACCAGGAAGAAATAGAAAACCTGAACAGACCTATAACCACTAAGGAAATTGAAGCAGTCATCCAAAATCTCCCAAAAAACAAAAGCCCAGGGCCAGATGGCTTCCCAGGGGAATTCTACCAAACATTTCAAGAAGAATTAATACCTATTCTTCTGAAACTGTTCTAAAAATTGAAACGGAAGGAAAACTACCAAACTCATTTTATGAGGCCACCATTCCCTTGATCCCAAAACCAGACAAAGACCCCATCAAAAAGGAGAATTACAGGCCAATATCCCTGATGAACATGGATGCCAAAATTCTCACCAAAATACTAGCCAATAGGATCCAACAGTACATTAAAAGGATTATTCACCACGACCAAGGGGGATTTATCCCTGGGCTGCAAGGTTGGTTCAACATCCACAAATCAATCAATGTGATACAATACATTAACAAAAGAAAGAACAAGAATCATATGATGTTCTCAATAGATGTAGAAAAAGCATTTGACAAAGTACAGCATCCTTTCTTGATCAAAACTCTTCAGAGTATAGGGATCGAGGGTACATACCTCTATCATAAAAGCCATCTAAGAAAAACCCACAGCGAATATCATTCTCAATGGGGAAAACCTGAGAGCTTTCCCCCTAAGGTCAGGAACACGGCAGGGATGTCCACTATCACCACTGCTATTCAACATAATACTAGAAGTCCTAGCCACAGCAGTCAGACATCAAAAAGAAATCAAAGGCATCCAAATTGGCAAAGAAGAAGTCAAACTCTCACTCTTTGCAGATGATATGATACTTTATGTGGAAAACCCGAAAGACTCCACCCCAAAACTGCTAGAACTCATACAGGATTTCAGTAAAGTGGCAGGATATAAAATCAATGCACAGAAATCAGTGGCATTCCTATACACCAACAACAAGACAGAAGAAAGAGAAATTAAGGAGTTAATCGCATTTACAATCACACTCAAAACCATAAGATACCTAGGAATAAATCTAACCAAAGAGGCAAAGAATCTGTTCTCTGAGAATTATAAAATACTCATGAAAGACATGGAGGAACACAAAGAAATGGAAAACGTTCCATGCTCATGGATTGGAAGAACAAATATTGTGAAGATGTCAATACTACCTAGAGCAATCTACACATTTAATGCAATCCCTATCAAAATCCATCAACTTAAAAAAAATAGCATCAGCTTTTCAGAGAAATGGAACAAATAATCCTAAAATTTGTATGGAACCAGAAAAGACCCGGAATAGCCAGAGGAATATTGAAAAAGAAAAGCAAAGCTGGTGGCATCACAATTTCGGGGTTCAGGTTCTATTACAAAGCTGTCATCATCAAGAAAGTATGGTACTGACACAAAAACAGACACATAGATCAGTGGAACAGAATAGAGAGCCCAGAAATGGACCCTCAACTCTATGGTCAACTCATCTTTGACAAAGCAGGAAAGAATGTCCAATGGAAGAAGACAGTCTCTTCTACAAATCGTGTTGGGAAAATTGGACAGCCTCATGTAGAAGAATGAAACTGGACCATTTCCTTACACCACACATAAAAAGAGACTCCAAATGGTTCAAAGACCTCAATGTGAGACAGGAGTCCATCAAAATCCTAAAGGAGAACACAGGGAGAAACCTCTTTGACCTCAGCCGCAGCAATGTCTTCCTAGAAACATTGCCAAAGGCAAGGGAAGCAAGGGCAAAAATGAACTATTGGGACCTCATCAAGATAAAAAGCTTTTGCACAGCAAAAGAAACAGTCAACAAAACCAAAAGACAACCGATAGAATGGGAGAAGATATTTGCAAATGACATATCAGATAAAGGGCTATTACCCAAAATTTATAAAGAACTTCTCAAGCTCAACACCGAAAGAACACATGATCCAATGAAGAAATGGGCAGAAGACATGAACAAACATTTTTCCAAAGAAGACATCCAAATGGCCAACAGACACATGAAAAAGTGCTTAACATCTCTCGGCATCAGGGAAATACAATCAAAACCTCAATGAGATACCACCTCACACTAGTCAGAATGGCTAAAATTAACAAGTCAGGAAACGACAGATGTTGACAGGGATGTGGAGAAAGGGGAACCCTCCTACACTGTTCGTGGGAATGCAAACTGGTGCAGCCACTCTGGAAAACAGTATGGAGGTTCCTCCAAAAGTTGAAAATAGAGCTACCCTATGATCCAGCAATTGCACTACTGGGTATTTACCCCAAAGATACAAATGTAGGGATCCAAAGGAGTATGTGCACCCCAATGTTTTTAGCAACATTTTCCACAATAGTGAAACTGTGGAAAGAGCCAAGATGTCCATCAACAGATGAATTGATAAAGAAGATGTGGTATATATAGACAATGGAGTATTATGTAGCCATCAAATGGAATGATATTTTGCCATTTGCAACAACCTGGATGGGACTGGAGATTGTTAGGCTGAACGAAATAAGTCAATCAGAGAAAGACATGTATCATATGACCTCACTGATATGAGTAATTCTTAATCTCAGGAAACAAACTGAGGGTTTCTGGAGTGGTGGGGGATGGGAGAGATAAGGCAGCTGGGTGATAGACACTGAGGAGGGTATGTGCTATGGTGAGCACTGTGAATTGTGCAAGACTGTTGAATTACAGACCTGTACCTCTGAAACAATTAATACATTATATGTTCAGAAAAAAAAAAAAAAGAAGGAGATAGGAGGGGAAGAATGAAAGGGGGGAAATTGGAGGGGGATCTGAACCATGAGAGACGATGGACTCTGAGAAACAAACTGAGGGTTCTAGAGGGGAGGGGTGTGGGAGGATGGGTTAGCCTGGTGATGGGTATAAAAGAGGGCACATTCTGCATGTAGCATTGGGTGTTATACGCAAATAATGAATCATGGAACACTACATCAAAAACTAATGATGTAATATATGGTGATTAACCTAATAATTAAAAAAACATAAAAAATAAATAAATAAAAAGGAGAAAGAAAGAAAAGTCATCCAATTTGGAAAGGAAGAGGTAAAATTGTCACTATTTTCAGATCACATCATACTATACATAGAAAACCCCAAAGAATCCACCAAAAATAAGAATAAATGAATTCAGTAAAGTTTTGGGACATACATTAATGTACAGAAATCTCTTACATTTCTATACCCTAATAATGAAGTAGCAGAAAGAGAAATTAAAAAGAATCCCATTACAATTGCACCAATAAGAATAAAATACTTAGGAATAAATGATTCCAAGAAGGTGAAAGACCTCTACTCCTAAAACTATACAACATTGGTGAAAGAAATTGAAGGCAAGACAAACAAAATGAAATATATACCATGCTTGTCGATTGGAAGAATTAATATTGTTAAACTCTCTACACTACCAAAAGCAATCTACAGATTCAATGCAATCCCTAATCCCCAATGCTGGAAACATCACGCTGACCGAATTCAAATTCTATTACAAAACTATAGTAACCAAAACAGTATGGTATTGGCATAAAAACAGGCTCATAGATTAATGGAAGAGAGTAGAGAGCCCATGAAAAAACTTGTGCATATATGGTAAATTAATTTACAACAACAAAAACAAGAATATACAATGGGGAAAGAAGAATCTCCTCAATAAAAGGTATTGGGAAAACTGAGAAGCCACATGCAAAAGGATGAAATTGGACCAATATCTTAATACCACACACAAAATTAACACAAAATGGATTAAACACTTGGATGTAAAAATTGAAACTATAAAACTCCTAGAAGAATATATGGGCAGTAAGTTCTTTGACATTGCTCTTGGCAATTATCTTGGACTTGACACTGGAAGCAAGCAAACAAAAGCAAAAAATAAGCAAGTGGCACTACTTCAAATGCAAAGTTTCTGCACAGCAAAGGAAATTATCAACAAAATGAAAAGGCTACCTATGGAATGGAGAAAATATTTGTAAAGCATATATCTTATAAGGGGTTAATATCCAAACAATATTTTTAAAACCTAATGCAACAAATAGCAAAAACAAAAACAAAACAAAAGAAAACAATACACTTCAATTAAAAATTGGGCAGAAAATCTGGACAGATATTTTTCTATAGACATTCAAATGGCCAACAAGTGCATGAAAAGATGCTCACCATTAGTAATCATCAAGGAAATGCAAAACCAAAACAATATATCACCACACACCTGTTAGAATAGCTATTGTCAAAAGGACAAGAAATAGCATGTGTTGACAAGGATATGGAGAAAAGGGAACCCATATGCATCATTGGTGGGAATGCCAATTGCTGCAGCCACTATTCCAGTAAGGAGTTCCCTCAAAATATTAAAAAATAGAACTACCATATAATTCAACAATTCCACTTCTCAGTATTTATCTGAAGAAAAAAAAAACTTTACCTCAAATAGATATACACAACTCCATGTTCATTGAAGTATTATTTACAATAGCCAAGATAGGGAAATGACCTAAATGTCCATGGACAGCTGAAAACATGGTATATATACACAATGACATATAATTCAGCCATAAAAAGAATGAAATCTTGACACTTGAATGAATAGATGGACCTTGAGGGCATTATCCTCAATGAAATTAGTTAGAGAAAGACAAATACTGCATGATCTCACTTATATCTGAAATCTAAAAAACAAAACAAAACAGAACAAGCTCATAGATCCAGATAATGGTTTGCCAAAGACAGGGGCTGGTGTTTGGGCAAAATATGTGAAGGGAATCAAAAGGTGCATACTCCCCATTATAAAATAAGTAAGTCATGCAGATGTAATATACAACATGGAAACTATGGTTAATAATACTGTACTGATATTTGAAAGTTGTTAACAGAGTAAATCTTAAAACTTTTCATCACAAGAAAAATTTCTATTACTATGTATGGTAATGTTAACTAGACGTATTGTGGTGATCATTTCAAAATATATACAAATATTGACTCTTTATGTTGTATGCCTAAAACTAATTCATGGTATATGTCAATCATACCTCAAAAAGAAAAAAAAAAAAATATATATATATATATATAGGACAATTTTAGTTTTCTCAACTGAGGTAAAGGTTTCCTACTATAGTTTCTACAGACAGAAATGATGCCTAACATACTACAATGGATCAGTCTCTCTCAACAAAGAATTATCTTGACCAAAAACTATCAGTAGTATTGAGGTTGAAAAACACAGTACTTCTTTTCAACATTGAATAAGGCTGACCTGTGTAACCAATATGATATTGTGAAAATAATGGTGTGTAATTCCTAAGCCCAAGTCATAGAAAATAGTGTGGCTTCAGTCCTGCTCTGTCTTATATTATCTACTCTGGGGAAAGCTTATTGCTGTGTTGTTACAACACTCATGTAGACATATAGGCAGGCCCACATGATGAAGAACTAAGGTCTTTTGAAAGTCATGTGAGTGAACCATCTTGGATACAAATCCCCCAGCCCCAGTGAAACCCTCAGATGACTGCAACTGTAAGCATCATACCGAAAACTCCCAAGATTCTTTGAGCCAGAGCTACTCAATAATGCTACTTCTGAATACCTAAATCACGGAAACTGTGAGACAGTAGATGTTTGTTGCTCTTAGTCATCAAAGTTTGGGATAATTTTTTTGGGCAGAAATAGATTTTAAAAATGCATAAATTAAGTTTTCATATAAGTAATATGGTTCTTAGAGCCAAAGACAACTGCATATCCCACTATACAATTAGATTAGGTTTTATTCTCCACTTTGGGTATAAGAAGACATGTTTACCTTTCCCATCAGCCACTCAGACCTAATCAGTTCTTTAAATCCTTTCTATCCAAACTATGTCCCACAGCACAGAATACTGACATCACCAGGGATCTTGTTAGCAATGCAGAATCTCAGACAATATTTCAGAAATACTAAATCAGAATCGATATTTACAATATCCCCAGGTTACATAAAGACCCTTTAAATTTTGTGTACTGTCTTAAGAGCCTAGAATGAGGAATGAAGTAAGAAACTAAACAAAGCTTTACCACTAATAATACCTTTTGTATGTTGAAATTGAAAATTAGCACAAATGCATAAAGTGGTATTTTATATTGATAACTTAGTTTTATTTATTGTCAGGACTTTCTGTACTCTTTTTTTAAATTATGGAGATTTAGATACTTGAATCGAAATTCTTCTGTAGTGGTATCAAGGCACCTATTGTTTTGTGGCTGAGTATTTTCTAAGTATTTATCAGTTCTTTCTTTACAAATGAAACTCAGAGCTCTGGTGCATATGTTTTCTATATGCCTGGATCTTCACTATATATAATGATATTAAAACCAGCTCTATTGTAGGAATATAGGATTATTCCTCAAAGCAATGAGCTTTTAAAATGTCAATTAATGTCAGGAATTTGGCAATTCTAGTTCTTGAAGAGTGTTTGTAGATTAGCTCTGTGCTGTCAAAACCTTAAAAATTTTACCTAGTAACAGTTGAAATTGTCTTGTATCCAGAAATAAAAATTAGCTGCTGGAAGAGACAGTAAGATGAGAAATAAGTTTTAAGTAGAATACTATTTGTGTTTCTGATGTGGATGCCTTCATTATCATTTGATTTTTTTTATTTGATACTGTTAATCATGTTATTTTTTCCTTGAATTTCTAAATACAACATTGTTGACTGTCACTTTTTCGTGTATGGCTATTGTGCTGGGTTTTCCTTCTCTGCTGGACTTCTAATGTTGGACTTATTCAGGCCTTGACATCTTTTTATTCTTCCTGTATGATTTCTCTTAGGTAATTACTATTTACATGCCCATGACTCTCCTCTATACGTCTTCAAACCATACCTTTTCTCCATACTTTTGATTCATATTATCTAATTGCCTCTGTCAACACTTTCACTTGGAAATCTCATAGATACCTGCATGGAACATATTCAAAATATAATTATTCTTCTCTCACCAACAAATATCTATTCTTTCCCTTTTGTTCCAAATCTCGGCCAATAGCATTATCTATCCATTTGTTCAAGCCAGAAAGACAGTTGTCTTCTTTTCCTTTACCCAATTCCACATTCACATTACCATTATATCTTTTTTTTTTTTTAAGTTTTTGATGTAGTGTTCCATGATTCATCGTTTGCATATAACACCCAGTGCCCCATTCAGTGCATGCCCTCTTTAATACCCATCACCAGGCTAATCCATCCCCCCACCCTTCTCCCCTCTAGAACCCTCACATTACCATTATATCTTAATGGTTCTGATTTAGAAATGCATATTGAGTCTATAAACACATTTTTCTATTGGCTTAAACCACTTCAGTTACTCATCTGGAATAGCCTCCTAAATGGCTCCTTGTCTGCCACCAAGGACCAGGATGCCTTCTTTAAACACAAATCATGTAATGTAATATTCTATCTGTAAATTCTTTAGTAGCATCTCATTACACTTAGACTAAATCCAGACCTATACTGGCCTACCTATTTTATCTCACATTTGCATCTCTCCAGCTCTTCCTTCTGCTTCAAATATACATATTATGATATATGATATAATTTGCTTACTAATTCAGTAAAATAGGCCCTCTGTCCTTCAGACAAGTTATTTCTAAAAAGGAAAGCACAAATATATTATTATCCTTTGATTTTATCTTTGAATGTAAAATAATATTGATTTTTTTGTACTTTTTCTGAAATGTTTAATGGTATATGGACAATATGAATTAAAAAGTAATGTATTGGCTATTAACAAAAAGACAAGAAATAGCAACTGTTGGCAAGCATGTGGAAAAAAGAGAACCTTTGTTCACTGTTGGTGGGAATGTAAGTTGATGCAGCCACTATGGGAAACAGTATGGAGGTTTCTTAAAAACTAAAAATAAAACCAGCATATGCTCCAGCAATTCTGCTTCTGGCTATTTATCCAAAGAAAACAAAAACACTAACTCAAAATAATATATGCACCCTCATATGTCTATGGCATATGTTTATGGCAACATTATAATAGTTTTTTACAATATACTATACAACTGATAATGTTGCATGGAAACAACCTATGGACAGAAGAATGGACAGAGAAATTGTGATACATATGTAATGGAATATTATTCAGCCATAAAAAAGAATGAAATCTTGCCATTTGCAACAACATGGATGGACTTTGATGGCACTGAGTTAAAGGAAATAAGTCAGAGAAAGACAAATACCATATGATTACACTTATATGTGATATCTAAAACAACAGCAATGAAAATAAAATAAAACAAACTAACAAAAAACAATCTACAGATCCAGAGAACAGATTGGTGTTTGCCAGAG
This sequence comes from Mirounga leonina, assembly GCF_011800145.1. Taxonomy (NCBI): domain Eukaryota; kingdom Metazoa; phylum Chordata; class Mammalia; order Carnivora; family Phocidae; genus Mirounga; species Mirounga leonina. The sequence goes on along the minus strand of NW_023270387.1, from coordinate 33,307,386 downwards.
GTGGATGGGCAACGGGTGAAGAGAATCAAATGGTATAAATAACTACTTATAATATAAATATGACATGAGAATGTAATATACAACATGGTAACTATAATTAATAATATTGTATTGCATATCTGAAAGTTGCAAAGAGTAACTCTTAAACTTCTCATTGCAATAAAAAAATCTGTATGGTGATGGATATTCATTAGACTTACTGAGCTGATCATTTCACAATATATACAAATATTGAATCATTGTGCTGTAGATCTGAAACTAATATCATGTTATATCTCAATTATACTTCAATAAAATAGAAAAAAATATTAATTATATAACAAATTAAATTTTTCTGATTCAAAAGAAGTACTTCATGTAAGACAAAAAATATATATCATACTTAATGAGTACCATTCAGACTCCTATTTATCTGTTCATATGTCACTTTTAAGCAGAATATTTAGCCCTCAATGATTTATCTTCAGGAAAAAATCATACTGGTGTTATTTTGGATATTGGTTTTTGCCAAACTCAGCATCTGCCTTATTTGAAATCTTGCTAAACTGAAGATCTTCAGTTCTGGATGAGGCATGCTTTCTACTTTGTGAAGAGGATTCACAGGCTATATTTGTTACACTTCTTTCCAGTAACCTTCTAGGAGTGTATGCAGAGAAGTGTCAGCAGGAAGAAATGCCTTATGTTGCACACTCTCCAGGCCACTGTCTAGAAATTACAGATGCTGTGGCCAAGGTCCTTTTACTAATTTTTTTACAATGCTTCCATTAGTCTAATCACTACCTATCTCATCCAATTCTTACTTTTAAGGTTATTATTTAAAGAGAGAAATCCAACCCTAGAAGAAACATTCTTTCAGCTAATATTTCTGAGCAACTCTAAAGTAGAAATGTTTGATCAGATATGTCACTGGCAATGTTTTATGTTGTTTTGCAAAAGAAGACAGACATCACTATTGCCTAAATAGAAGAAAACCCAAGACCGATGTTTTCAGCTTATGCTATACTTATGGATGATTGATTATTTTGACAAGAAGTCTAGAAGAACAGACATTTTAAAAATGTTAATGAGCTAACAACATAGACCTATAAAAAGCATCATTTAAATTTCCTGTTGCTTCCTGGATCTGTCACATAATTACTACCTCACTTTATAGAGAACTGAATTAAAAAATAATGAAAATATTGCTTTAATCAAGAGCTATAATTTTTCTTCTTTCAAAATCTCAGTAGTTTCTCTAAATTCATTTTGTTAAATTCTGAAAGCATTCTGTTTTTTTTTTTTAATTTAAAAAATTTTTTTGTTTTAATTCCTATATGGTTAACACACAATATTTTATTAGTTTCAGGGGTACAATATAGTGATTCAACAATTCTATGCATTACTCAGTGCTCATCACAAGTGTACCTTTAATCCACATTACCAGGGTGCGTGGGTGGCTCAGTTGGTTAAGCATCTGCCTTTGGCTCAGGTCATGATCCCGAGGTCCTGGTATCACGAGCCCCACATCAGGTTCCCTGCTCAGCAGGAGCCTGCTTCTCCCTCTCCTCTACACTTGTGCTTTCACTATCTCTGTCTCTTTCTCTCTCTCTCAAAAACAAAAACAAAAAAAAATCTTAAAAAAAAAAATACACATCACTTTTTCATCCACCCCTCCATCCATCTTCCCTCTGATAACCGTCAGTTTGTTCTCTATAGTTAAGAAGTTGATTCTTGTTTTGTCTCTCACTCTTTCTCCCTCTTTTGTTTCTTAAATTCCACATATGATTAGATCATAATGGTATTTGTCTTTCTCTGACTGCCTTATTTTGCTTAGCATTATACTCTCTAGCTTTATTCATGTTGTTGCAAATGGCAAGATTTCATTCTTTTTTGAGGCTTAATAATATTCCTTTTTATAGACATAATGGAATATGTAATATTATATCTATCTATCATCTATCATCTATCTATCTATCTATCTATCATCATCTATCATCTATCTATTTTATCCATTCATTTATTGATGGACACTTAGGCTGCTTCCATAATTTGATTATTGTAAATAATGCTGCTATAAACATAGGAGTTCATATATTCTTTTGAATTAGTGGAGCTTTTTTTATTCTTTGCGTAAATACCCAGTAGTGCAATTACTGAATCAGAGGACAGTTCTGTTTTTAATTTTTTGATGAAGCTCCATACTGTTTTCCACAGTGGCTGCATCCAGTTTGCATTCCCACCAACAGAACACAAGGGTTCCTTTTACTCCACATCCTTGCCAACACTTGCTGTTTCTTGTGTTTTATTTGGTTTAGTTTTATTTTACCTATTCTGACAGGTGTGAGGTGATGATATCTCATTGTAGTTTTGATTTGCATTTCCTTGATGATGAATGATGTTAAACATCTTTTCATGTCTGTGTTGGTCATCTCTATGTCTTCTTTCAAGAAATGTCTGTTCATGTCTTCTGCCCATTTTTGAATTGGATTATTTTTACTTTGGGGGTTTAGTTGTATACATTCTTTATATATTTTGGATACTAACCTTTTATCACATAAGTCATTTGCAAATATTTTCTCCCATTTAGTATGTTGTCTTTTAGTTTTGTTAATTGTTTCTTCCATTGTGCAGAAGGTTTTTATTTGATGTAGTCCCAGTAGTTTATTTTTGCTTTCATTTCTCTTGCCTCAGGAGACATATCTAGAAAAATGTTGTTATGACTGATGTCAAAGAAATTACTACCTGTGCTCTCTTTTAGGACGTTTATGGTTTCAGGTCTTAAAGTTAGGTCCTTAATCCATTTTGAACTTATTTTTGTGTATGGTGTAAGAAAGTAGTCCAATTTCACTCTTTTACATGCCGCTGTCCAATTTTCCCAACACCATTTGTTGAAAAGACTTTTTCCCATTGCATATTCTCTCCTCTTTTGTTGACAGTTAATTGACCATATAATTATGCATTTGTTTCTGGACTTTCCACCTATTCTATTGGTCTATGTGTCTATGTGTGTGTTAGTGAGATACTGTTTTGATTGCTACAGTTTTGTAGTATAACTTAAAATCTGGAATTATGACACCTCCAGCTTTGTTTTACTTTTTCAAGATTGTTTTGGCTATTTGGGGGTCTTTTGTGGTCCCATACAAATTTGAGGATTATTTGTTCTAGTTCTGTGAAAAATGCTGTTGTTATTTGGATAAGAACTGTATTAAATCTATAGATTGCTTTGCATAGTATGGACATTTTAACAATATTTCTTCTTCCAATCCATATGCATGGAATATCTTTCCATAGGTTTGTGTCATCTTCAATTTCTTTCATCAATGTTTTATAGTTTTCAGAGTACAGGTCTTTCATCTCCTTGGTTAAGTTCATTCTCTTATAACAATAATTCATTATCATCATCATGAAATACTCATTGGATGAGAATGGTGTAATGTTTCTGATGTGATTTTATTTAATCATATTAAATGTAGTAATGTGTGAAGCATGAATTGCAAACAAAATAATTCTCTATTGATGTGACATTTGACTTCTATGAAAGTTCTAGAAGCTATGATTTATAAAGTAACAAATAAGTTGTTTAAAGGAAAATTATTTCTGTACCATAGTCCATATACTTAAGCAATGTCATGTCAATTTGCAGTTTATATGGAGTCAACTTTAAAGGTGGTGACATGTAAGCATTTAGGTTCTCAATGCTCAAAATGTTTGATAATATCTGTTTAGAGGAAAAGAGAGGAACCGAGAATAACAGACAATTTGAAAATCCAACACTCAACATTAGAGTCCTAAAACCCACATATATATTTCTAATAACTGCCTTCACTGCTTCTAATATGAGTAAATCTTTGTTTTAGAACCTTCCTCAGAACATATAGCTATTAATGCAATGTCACTCACCTGATATACCATAATAACATTCTACAAGATTGGTTAAATCTAGAAATAATATATTTGTGATAATCTGACCTCCACTTAGCTATGAAGACTTAAGAATGTGGCTCCCTCTATATCCAGCATTTCACAGAATCTATTTTACATATAGTTAACTACTGGATCTGGAAGAGCATCCACTTCTAATTTCCAAGGCAACAAATTCACCATAGATGTGAGTAAATGCTATGGAATTCATGCAATAAATTATTTTATGAGTATAAGAGCTCCAGAGAAACCTATGATCCCTCAAGAATGGAGTTTTGATTCAGTAATCTCAGGGGGCAAATTGGGATGCCATGTTTGAGCTGCTCTCCAGAATGCCTAGCTTCTTATCATAAAGAACAGTCCTGAGCATTGGCACAGGCTAAAGGGAGAGTTTTGCCATCTTCATCTGTTCATTTTATCTTCCTAAGATGTTCTATTTCCTCACATGCTTTCCACATATCAAACTTTGCTCTCTAGTTTAGACCCATTATTTATGTTTTGGTTTTTTCCCTTCTTTAATAAGTTCCCTTAACCATTACTATGTATACTTCAATATTTCTAATTCTACAATGAGTCATTAACACCACACCTCCCTCCTACTAACACTTCAAATGCCAAATAATACAAACAGGAGTAAGTTATGGGCAGCGAGACACTCTATATGATCTTTAGGCTCAGAATTTAGGTTAGGTACAGTAACTGAATAACTAAGTAAAAATAGGAAAAGAAATAAAGCAACACAATTTGTTTCTACCTTGTTGATTTGCTGGCATGCTTCAGCTCATTGTTCATTCCCTGTCCAAAAACAAGTCCTAGATTTTGATATATGTATGACATATATAGACAGAATATGCTCTCTTCCATTACACTTAAGACATTGTCTACTTTCAAGGAGCTTATAGCCACCCTAATTGTGGAGATATTTAGGAGTTGGAATTGAAATACAAATCAAACTAGGGAATAAATGAACATTTCTTGGAAGAAATGACATAATTTTTTAAAATTATAATATATTTTGTTGAAGATAAAGAATTAAAGGAAAGTTCATTCCAGACACAGCACTCACAGGGCAGGAAGATAAGTTGTTGTTTATGTTTTTGTTTTAAGATTTACTTTTAAGTAATCTCTATACCCAACATAGGGCTCAAACTTACAACCCTGAGGTCAAGAGTCACGTGCTCTATCAACTTAGCCAACCAGACATCCCAGGAAGATATATTAAGTGGAATTTATTAGAATGTAAAATAGGGAGATGTGCATGAGAGATGTATTAAGGGATGCTCTCTTTATACTAAAGGGTTTGAGTATTATTTTGAATATTATGAAGAGACTTTGGAGAATATTGGGCAAGGGTGAATACACTATGTGCAGAATTCACAAAATTTATCTGGGAGTAATATAGAAGATATATTTCAGGTAAAGAAAAGATAAGACTGTCAGGAGGCAGTCCAGTTAGTGAAAGGCAGGTAATAATAATCCCGGAGATAAAGGGTTGGATTTCAAGGATATTAAGGAGTGAGACTTTGGCTCTTCCTTTTCAAGCTCATAGGTGGTTCTTTATGAAAGAGCCTTCTTATTTCCCACCATTTTCCCCTGGAATATATCTTCAGGACTAAAGCATGTGGGCTGCCTCCCAGAACAATCATAGTTTTCATATATTTGAATTATCCTGTGCATTCCCTATAAAAAAGTTTGCACTGTTAAACTTATTCAACCCAAATGTAATGACAATCTCTGTAGGCAAGACTCTGTGATTTGTGGTTCTTAAAATATAAGAAAGAAAGTTGAGACACATGGAAAACAAGTGTCACAAGTGTGGAACAGACTTAAGAAAATTCAGAACTGTATATGATCTCTACCAAGAAAAATCATTAGAAATTTATCCTAGATGTTCCATTTTAACATTACTTAAAAAATGGACAAGATATAAATATGTGAAGAGAAACACTAGTGTTCTAGGGACAGAAAGAAATAATAATATGAAGGGGAAAAAGTAGTAATTGTAGCAAAATTAATTGACCAGGCACAGGGTTCTTGCTAGGAAATATTGAGACTTAGTGGAGTTCTCTTCTCTGTAATGTCACCTAAAGTGAGAGAAGACCTGATGCCTTATGATCCTGTTTCCTTAAAAAACAAACAAACAAACCAATTTGCAAAGATCTAATGTGTCCTCCAGAGGCCTATGTTTCTACTTTACTTTACATCCAGCAATATACTAATGAGATCTAATTCAAAGTTCACAAAAGTATGTGAGGGTGAGCATTTAAAAATGATGACATCAACATTTGGGTTGTTTTTTTTTTTTTTGGTCTATGGATTGGTAGTGAGACCATTTTTTTTCTTTCATAATAGAGTTTCCTATGTAATACTTAGACAATGGTGAAAATTCTTAATGAAGGATGAGATGAAAGTACTAGCTATAGCTACATATATATCTGTCCGTTCTTCTTGGGCATTAAGTGAAATATTTCATTATGCTAAAGTCAATAGCCTCATTACCAAATTATGCATGTATGGACTTTTAGAAATATATCTATTTCAGTTTAGGAAATGTACAGCAGCACTTCAAGGTATCCAGGAGACACTGTGTTCCTTTAAGTCTAGCTATCAAGATCAAGTGGTAGGATTAGAGGACAGGGAAAAAAAAAAAAAAAGCAAGAACAAATCCTAAGGGGTAGGATTAGAGTACAAAAAAACAAAACAAGAACAACAACAACAGCAAAACACTTATTTTCAATTCCTTTCCTAAGGATACCTAAGCCCCAAGGGAGGAAGAAATTGAGCTTGCACTATGTAGTTTATATATCATTTAAATTACACTTAGGAAAAAAAAAAAAGGCATTGAGAAAACAATTTCTTTGCAGCTCATTTCATGTTTAAATACTCTGCCAACTATTTCCCCATATTTCATTTAAGGTGAAATTGAATATCTAAAAGAAAATCACTTCAGAATGGGCTTAATACTAATTAACATCATTATGTTTCCTTCCTCTCTTTTAGCTAAAGTGATCAGAGGTACTAGGTGCATACCAAGTCAGTCATACACAATAATATCATTTGTTTTTGAAAAACAATTTACTCTAGCTTTAAAAAAGAACATATTGTTAATGGGCTTTGCCAACACTGCTTTCAGATGTCTTGAGGTTTACATGGATAATGGCAACAAGGATAATGGCAGAGTATATCTGGATTAAAATAGCAAATCAAGAATGTGTCATTATTTCTCCACATGCATGTTTCTAACTTTTTTTTTTTTCCCTTTACCATAACAACAAATTGACAATGCATTAATTTAAATGTTCAATTTAAAACCAGCCTTGGAGTTAATGTATTTCAATTGGTAAAAACAACGATAGCAACAGGCTAAAAGCTTTGTGAAAATTGAAATGCTATCAACCCAATTTAAATAATTTTGGTTCTACCATGATTTGTCTTCCTTATACTAGACTAAGACTTATCCACCTTAACAGTTGTAGATTTGGAAAATCTGAAGGTTCTCTTTTATTTTTTTTAAAGATTTTATTTATTTATTTGACAGAGAGAGACACAGTGAGAGGGAACACAAGCAGGGGGAGTGGAGAGGGAGAAGCAGGCTTCCTGCTGAGCAGAGAGCCTGATGCGGGGCTCAAGCCCAGGACCCTGGGATCATGCCCTGAGCTGAAGGCAGATGCTTAGCGACTGAGCCACCCAGGAGCCCCTGAAGTCTCTCTTTTAATGCTAAGTAAAATGCTTGGGGAAAGTCATAGGGATTATCAGAGATTAGTTTAATATTCCCAAAGATAAAATAATATCCTTTTTGAATCAGAACAAGTAATGTTTTAAGAATTTCGGGTCAATGTCATTTTTGGAAATATTTTAAATATAATAAATTATGCTAAAAAGAGGTTTATTAACATATCTAATGTGTAAGTTTATATGGAAATAATCAAATTATTGCAAGAACAAAACGCAGTATATAGATTGTATAATCTCGGTAGAATTGAGCAGAATGCGAAGTGTGGAAACATTTTTAGGTGCACTTTTTAAAATCCCCATGGAATGTGAGGAAAATCTGCAAAATATCACTGCAAAATATCACGACCTAAAATGAGTTTCTCTCACATTTTCACTCAAACTTATATTGAACAAGAACTTTAAAACCTGATGTCTACTACATTTTATTAAAATAGCTAATTCTAGTCATCTAGTCCAAAGAACAAAACTGTCTTATTAAGTCATATAAGAAATACATAAATAGGCAGCCAAACAAATTTAGAACCAAAGGACAATAGTTTTAACTGAAACCTTAAAGGCCATTTAGTTAAATCTCTTCACATTATAGTACAATGATCTATGCTTTCCTGTTTCCTGATCACCATTATTTTTGTTCTATTAGCAAAAATTTTCTCTTTTTGAGACTCCTGCCTTACTGTTTTGCCTACATACCCATTTATGTATTTCCATATATATCCTCTACCTCAAATACATGGTTTTATTATGTAGACTCATGAATAAAGTGCATATACCTTATTTCTATTGTTGACTTAAAAATAAAAAAGAAACAGCTATTTTATCAGCAAAATGAGTTTTTTTGGGGGGAATAAGCAGAGACTTGCAATTCAGAACAAACAAACTATAGTGAATTGTAGGCAAGTCTGGAGAACAAAAAAAGAAGAGATTGCTTTTATAGGGGAAAGAAAGAAGATGGGAGAGGCTCATTGGCTGGGCTGTTGCTGTGCAAGAAGGAATTATTTCTTTCTCCTGCTGGTTTACATAATATATGCTTCTTCCTGTTGGGAAGCGTGAGGTATGGTTTTTATGGCAGGTGATAATGTTTATCTTAAACACTATCCATTTAGGGCTTCCAGACTCCATTTTTAATGTGGGTTCTTTTATTCACTTTCACTATTAAAATACTATATTCTAGTTTTGATTCTGAATTATTTAAGAGAAAAATATTCAAATTAAAAATGAGTTTTGGTTACAGTTAAGATAAAGTAAATATTTGAGGCCTCTGAAAAGAAAATACTAGCAGGTGGGTTGATGACAAACACCAGAATTCAAAGTGTCCAAACTGACTGTGAGTTTTCTGTTTTTTTCTAACTCCTCTAGCATACCATGGGTACTATGGCACAAAGAGAGCTCTAAAAGAGCCCTCTAATTTTGGTTTGAAGAACAGGAAGAAAAAACTCCTAATTCACAGAGTATGCAGAATCCTCTCTTTTCTCCCTCTCTCTCTTTTTTTCCTTGTTCTGTCATACCCTAGCCTCAAAGCAATTCTATGGAAAAGGTGAGAATTATAGCAACATGAGCCCACAGAATCCAAAACTCTGATGAAGGGGAAACTTCTTTGATTAGTGGAATGTGGTTCCAAAAGTGAGGGACAATCTTTCATTGTTTTTTTTTTCTTGTCTGTCCTGCTTGGCCTTGGATGTAGGTGTATTCAAAAAAGTATGCAGCTGAGAAAGGCAACCATAGTCCCAGCTTTCTGTCTAGAGGGCTGAAAAAGATGAGCCCCAGGGAACTAGAAAGTACCATAGTATTAATTTTCTCAGGTTAACATAACAAAATACCATAGACTGGGTGGCTTCAACAACAGGAATTTATTTTCTCACAGTTTTAGAGAACAGAATTTTGAGATCAGGGTGTCTTTTTATCAATTTCTGGTGAGAACTCTTTTCTGGCGTGAAGATGGCCAACTTCTTGCTGTGTCCTCACACAGTAAAGAGAGAAAAAAAAGGAAAGAGCGTTCTCTGTTACCTCTTTTTATAAAGACACAAATACTATCAGATTAGAGCCTCACACTATGACCTCATTTAACCTTAATTATCTCCTGAAGGCCTACCTTCCCATATAGCCACAGCAGGGTATAGGCTTCAAAGTATGAACTTGTGGGAGTGGGGGACACAATTCAGTCCATACCAACCAAGAAATTCATGGAGATGGAAGAGCTCAGGGAGGTAAAGCTAAAAATTTGTTTTTGAATTCATGAGCTCACCTCAGAGTGACACATGTGCTGATACTGTCTCAAACAGAATACTTTTGGGAACTAAATGTAGATCACAACCAAGCCCTAGACTACTAGGTGGTAAATATGTGGAACATATTCAAGATGTTCTGTAAAGCCTTTGAAAACAACTGTTATTGGAACTACAACCCATAGAAAGTACTTAGAACTGATGGCCTGAAATTTACCAGGTTCATTGCCTGCTAAAACAAAAAGATGATCAATTCTAGGATTTAAATAAGACCTAAAGTCTCATTTTGCAATTTCCAGATTTCCCTGGAAAAGGCCTACTTGATTACTTTAAAGGCTGCTGTCTGAGGGTCCAGCTTATATTCAACCTCCATCAAGGTGCTGAATGAAATCCTCCCCTTTGGAAAATGGATATGCATTGACATATCTTCAACTATTGGGAGCCAGTAACGAAGGCACTGTGTGCAATCACAAAAAATTGAGAGACAATTAAGAGCTTGGGTCAGGCTGAAAGGTAAGGTTCATCTCCAACAGGGGACCATTCCATTAAGACTGGAAAGGTAAAAAAAAAAAAAAAAAAAAAAAAAAAGAGAGAGGATTCAAATAAAATTAAAAATGAAAGAGGACACATTACAACTTATACCACAGCACTACATGGGATCATAAGTCTGCTATGAATAATTATACACCAACAAATTGCAGTCCTTGAAAGAAATGGATGAATTCCTAGAAACATAAAAAATATCAAGAAAGGATTATAAAGAAATAAAAAAAATGGGCAGGTCAATTATTATAAAGAGATCAAATCAGTAATCAAAAATCTCCTGAGGGAGAGAAGATGGTAGAAGAGTAGGGTACCTGCGTTTCATCTGGTCCCTTGAATTCAGCTAGATATCTATCAAATCATTCTGAACACCTGTGAATTCAACCTGAGATCTAAAGAATTGCTGCAATTCTACAAATAGAAAATTGACCACTTTTTGCAAGGTTGGAGGTGTGGAGATGTGAATCTGAGGGGATATATTGGAAGATAAACTGCTCCTGTGAGGGACATCCCTGCCTTAAAGGTGCTCAGGTGGTGAAGTGGGGCAGAATCCTAGGTGGGACAGTGTGGTCTCAGGATCCCCAGGGTCACAGAAAGAACAGGGGTACCTGAGTGTGGCAGAGTTCCCAAGCATTGGAGCAGAGAAGTTGGCTACAATTAGTGAGCCCCAGAATAGCCTCTCAGCTTGGTATTGCCATAAACTGTGAACCATGACACTATCAGGCAACTGTTACTCAAGCAGGGATCCAGCAAGCAGCAACTGCTGGGAGACCCTGCTCCTTCTCCTGGGAAGAGTGGTACAGTTGCAGGGACTATCAGGCAACTGCTCCCCCAGCAGGGGTGCAGTGAGCAGCAAGCCTGCGATAAGACCCACCTCACTCCCCTGGGAGGATTGGTGCAGGTGTGCACCACAGAGGTATGTGAAGTTTTGCACACACAGAAGGGATTGGCAGCTTTTCCCTGAGGGTGCACTGAAGAGTAGGGGCAGTGATCGTTTGGCTTTGGGGCTGGAGATCTGGGTGCTGCCAGTTTTACTTTTATTTTCATCCTCTAAGGTGGTGAGAAGAGATTTCAGGGAACAAAAGTCACCTAGAGCAACCAGAAGCAGCTTACACTGAGCCCAACCCCCTGGCAAGGGGTGGTGAAACTGCACCTAGGCAAAGACACCTGAGAATCAGTACAGCAGGCCCCTCACCAAGACCAGCAGGAACATGAGGTGAATAGCAAGTTTATGGATCATTCAGAACTGAAAAACTCCTGCACTAGGGGTAAATAATATATAGAATTCAAGCATTTTTTCTCATGACTCTTTAGTCTTTCCATTTAAAATTATATTTTCCTTTTTTTCTTTTTTTTCTTTTCAAACAGTTTCTTATTTTATCAACTCATGGTTTTGGTCTTTTTTTTTTTAATTTTCATTTTTACATTTACATTTTATAGATATAGTCTGCCTTTTTGGCTTCCTTTCCCAGTATTTAATTTATTTTTGCATATATATATATGTTTTTCCTTCTTTATAATTTTGGGATTTAATGTCTTTTAACAAATAGACCAAAATACACCCAAGTGAATCACCTTGTTTTGTCCACCCATGAGATTATATTCTCTCTTTTTTCTCCTTTATGTTTCTTTTCTTTTTTTGGTTTCTGACCTCTTCAGATTTGTCTAGTGTATATTTCACTGGGGTCATGGTTGATATTTTTGATTTTGTTCTCTTATTCATCCTTCATTGGACAAAAGAACTAGAAGGAGAAATTCACAGGAAAAGAAAGAACCAAAGGTAATTCTCTCTGCCATAGATCTAATCCTTATGGATATAAGTAATATACCAGACCTAGAATTCAGAATAACAATTATAAGGTTAGTAGCTGGACTTGAAAAAAAGCATGAAAGACACTAGAGTCTCTCTTAGTATGAAATAAAATCTAATCAGACCAAAATTTAAAATGCTTTAACTGAGATGCAGTCTAAAATGGATACTCTAATGGCTAGGGTAAATGAGACAGAAGAGAGAGTTAGTGACATAGAAGAAAAAAATGATAGGAAAGGAAGGAAGCAGAGGAAAAGAGAGAAAAACAACTAATGGACCACGAGGGGAGGTCAAACTGTTCAAAACCTTTGGGATGCAGCAAAGGTGGTCCGAAGAGGGAAGTATAGAGCATTACAAACCTTTCTCAAGAAATTAGAAAAGTCTCAAATACACAAGCTAAACTTACACTTAATGGAGCTGGAGAAAGAAGAGGAAATAAAGCCTAAATCAAGGAGGAGAAGACAAATAATAAAGATCAGGGCAGAAATCAATTAAATAGAAACCAAAAGAACAGTAGAACAGATCAATGAAACTAGAAGTTAGTTCTTTGAAATAATTAAGAAGATCAATAAACCCCTAGCCAGACTTATCAAAAAGAAAAGAGAAAGGACCCAAATTAATAAAATCATGAATGGAAGAGGAGAGATCACTACCAACACCAAGGAAATACAAACAATTTTAAGAACATATTATCCACTATATGCCAAAAAATTAGACAATCTGGAAGAAATGGATGCATTGCTAGAAACATAAACTACCAAAACTGAAACAGGAAGAAATAGAAAACCTGAACAGAGCCATAACTAGCAAGAAAATTGAAGCAGTAATCAAAAATCTCCCAAAAGGGGGCTCCTGGATGGCTCAGTCAGTTAATTGCCTGGCTTCAGCTCAGGTCATGATCCCAGAGTCCTGAGATTGAACCCCGCAATGGGCTCCCTGCTCAGCAAGGAGCCTGCTTTTCCCTCTCCATCTGCCTCTGTCCCTACTTGTGCTCTCCCACTCTCACTCTATCTCAAATAAATAAATAAATAAATAAATAAATAAATAAATAAATGAATAAAATCTTAAAAAAAAATCTCCCAACAAACAAAAGTTCTGGGCCAGATGGCTTCCCAGGGGAATTCCACTAAATAATTAAAGAAGAATTAATACCTATTCTTCTGAAACTATTTCAAAAAATATAAATTGGAAGGAAAACTTCCAAATTCATTCTATGGGGTCAGCATTACCTTCATCTCAAAACCAAAGACCTCATCAAAATGGAGAATTACAGACCAATATCCCTGCTGAGCATGGATGTCAAAATTCTCACCAAGTTACTAGCCAATAGGATCTAATAGTACATTAAAAGGATTAACCACCATGACCAGGTGGGATTTATTCCTGGGATGTAAGAGTAGTTCAACATTCAAAAATCAATCAACATGACACATGACATTAATAAAGGAAAGTACAAGAACCATATGATCCTCTCAATTGATGCAGAAAAAGCATTTGACAAAATAGAGCATCCTTTCTTTTTTTTTTTTTTTTTTTAAAGATTTTATTTATTTATTTGACAGAGAGAGACACAGCGAGAGAGGGAACACAAGCAGGGGGAGTGGGAGAGGGAGAAGCAGGCTCCCCGCAGAGCAGGGAGCCCAATGTGGGACTTGATCCCAGGACCCTGGGATCATGACCTGAGCCGAAGGCAGTCGCTCAACCGACTGAGCCACCCAGGCGCCCAAGCATCCTTTCTTGATTAAAATTATTCACTGTGTAGGGATAGAAGGAACATACCTCAATATCATAAAAGCTATCTACGAATAGCCCACAGTGAATATCATTCTCAATGGGGAAAAACTGAGAGCTTTTCCCTTAAGGTCAGGAACATGACAGGTATGTCCACTCTCACCACTGTTGTTCAACATAGTACTAGAAGTCTTAGCCTCAGGAATCAGACAACAAAAAGGAATGAAAGGAATTCAAATTGGCAAGGAAGTAGTCAAATTCACACTCTTCGCAGATGACATGATACTCTATGTGGAAAAAACAAAAGACTTCACTCCAAAATTGCTAGAACTTATACAGGAATTCAACAACATGCCAGGGTACAAAATCAATGCACAGAAATCAGTTTCATTTCTATACACTAACAATGTAACTGAAGAAAGAGAAATCAAGGAATCGATTGCATTTACAATAGCACAAAAAACCATAAGATACCTAGGAATAAACCTAACCAAAGAGGTAAAGGATCTATACTCTAGAAACTATAGAACACTTATGAAGGAAACTGAGGAAGACACAAAGAGAGGCAACAACATTACATGCTCATGGGTTAGAAGAATAAATATAGTTAAAATGTCTGTGCTGTCCAGAGCAATCTACACATTCAATGCAATCCTTATCAAAATACATTGACATTTTTCACGGATCTGGAGTAAATAATCCTAAAATTTGTATGGAACCAGAAAAGACCCCCAAAATCCAAAGGAATGTTGAAAAAGAAAACCAAACCAAACCAAATTACAATGCCGGACTTCAAGTTATATTACAAATCTGTAGTCATCAAGACGGTGTGGTACTGGCACAAAAACAGACACATAGATCAATGGAACAGAATAGAGAGCCCAGAAATGGACCCACAAGTCTATGGTCAACTAATCTTCAACAAAGCAGAAAAGAATATCCAATGGAAAAAGGAAGCCTCTTCAATCAATGGTGCTGGGAAAATTGGACAGCCACATGGATAAGAATGAAACTGGACCATTCTTTTACAGCATACACAAAGATAAACTCAAAATGAATGAAAAACCTCAATGTGAGACAGGAATCCAGCAAAATCCTAAAGGAGAACACAGGCAGTCATCTCTTAGACCTCGGACACAGCAACTTCTTGCTAGACATGTCTCTAAAGGCAAGGGAAACAAAATAAAAAATAAACAATTGGGACTTCATCAAGATAAAAAGCTTATGCAAAGCAAAGGAAACAGTCAACAAAAATAAAAGACGTCCTACAGAATGGGAGAAGATATTTGCAAATGACATATCAGATAAAGGGCTAGTATCCAAGATCTATAAAGAACTTATCAAACTCAACACCCCAGAAACAAATAATCAAGTCAAGAAATGGGCAGAAGGGCGCCTGGGTGGCTCAGATGGTTGAGCATCTGCCTTCGGCTCAGGTCATGATCCCAGGGTCCTGGGATCGAGTCCCACATCGGGCTCTCTGCTCCTTGGGAGCCTGCTTCTCCCTCTGCCTCTCTCTCTCTCTGTCTCTCATGAATAAATAAATAAAAATCTTAAAAAAAAAAAAAAAAGAAATGGGCAGAAGACATGAACAGACACTTCTCCAAAGAAGACATACAAATGGCCAATAGACACATGAAAAAATGCTAAATATCACTCAGCATTAGGGAAATACAAATCAAAACCACAATGAGATACAACCTCATACCAGTTAGAATCATCAAAATTAACAAGTCAGGAAATAATAAATGTTGGCAAGGATTCAGAGAAAGAGGACCCCTCCTACACTGTTGGTGGAAATGTAAGCTTGTATAGCCACTCTGGAAAACAGTATGGAGGTTCCTCAAGAAGTTAAAAATAGAACTACCCCACAACCCAGCAATTGCACTACTGGGTATTTACCCCAAAAATACAAACGTTGTGATCCAAAGGGGCACCTGCACCCCAATGTTTATAGCAGCAATGTCCACAAAACCCAAACTGTGGAAAGAGCCAAGATGTCCATTGTCACATGAATGGATAAAGAAGATGGTATATATATATACAATGGTATATTACTCAGCCATCAGAAAGGATGAATACTTACCATTTACATCTATGTGAATGGAACTGGAGGGTATTATGCTGAGCAAAATAAGTGAATTAGAGAAAGACAATTATCATGTGGTTTCACTCATATGTAGAATATAATAAACAGTGCAGAGGATCATAGGGGAAGGGAGGGAAAATTTAATGTGAAGTCATCAGAGAGGGAGAAAAACCATGGGAGACTCTTAACTATAGGAAATAAACTGAGGGTTGCTGGAGGGGAGGGTGGGTAGGGGGATGAGGTATTTGGGTGATGGGCATTAAGGAGGGCATGTGATATGATGAGGACTGGGTGTTATACACAACTGATGAATTATTGAACTCTATATCTGAAACTAATGATGTACTATATATTGGCTGAATGAATTTAAATAAAAAAGTCTTCCAATAATAACAACAACAACAACAACAAAATCCAGGGCTAACTGGTGTCACTGGTAAATTCTACCATACATTTAAAGAAGACTTTATACCATTCCTTCTCAGCACTTCCAAAAAGTAAAAATGATGGAACATTTCCAAAATCATTTTATGAGGCCAATGTCACCCTGACTGAAAGCAGACAAAGTCACTGCCAGAAAAGGAAATTACAGGCCAATATCCCTGATAAATATAGACGAAAAATTCTCAGTAAAATATTAGTAAACTGAATTCAACAGTACATTAAAAGGATTATAAACCATGACCAAGTAAAATTTATTTCATAAAAACTCTCAACAAGTGGATATAGATGGAATGTCTCTCAACATTTTAAGGGCCATATATGACTATCTCAAGGCTATCATCATATTCAATGGTGAAACTTTAAAAGCTTTTCTTCTAAGATCAGGAATAAGACAAAGATGTCCACTTTCACTACTTTCATTCAACATAGTATGGGAGCCATTAAGCAAAAGAGCCATTAGGCAAAAGAAAAGAAAGAGGAAGAAAGAAAGAAAGAGAGGAAGGAAGGAAGAGAGGAAGGGAGGAAGGAAGAAAGAGAGGAAGAGAGAGAGAGGGAGGGAGAGAGGGAGGAAGGAAGGAAGGAAGGAAGGAAGGAAGGAAGGAAGGAAGGAAGGAAAGAAGGAAGGATGGAAGGATGGAAGGAGGAAAAAAAACAGAAGCCATCCAAAACAGAAAATAGGAGTAAAAACACCTCTACGTGCAGATCACATCACTCATATATAAAGAAAACCCTAAACACTCAACCAAAAAAGTGTTAGATCTAATAAATGAATTCAGTAAAGTTGCAGGGTGCCAAATCAATATACAAAGATCAGTTTTGTTTTTATACACTAATATCGAACTATCAGAAAGAGAAATTAAGAAAATGATCCTATGTATAATTCACAAAATGTAATATATTCAAGAATAAATTTAACCAAGGAAGTAAACAATCTGTACACTAAAAATTAAAAGACATTGATGAACTAAGTTGAAGAAGAAACAAATACATGGAAAGATAGTCTGTGCTCATGGATTGAAAGTAATAATATTATTTCCATATTACCTAAAGCAATATACAGATTCAATGTAATCCTTATAAAATTCTAATGGCACTTTGCACAGAAACAGAAACAAAAACCATCTTAAACATTTTATGGAACCAGAAAGATCCCTAATAGCCAAAGCAATCTTGAGAAAGAACAAAGCTGGGGCTTCACACTTCCTGATTTCTTTCTCTATCACAAAGCTATAGTAATTTAAACAGCATGGAACTGGGGGAAAAAAAAAAAAAACAGGCACATAGATAAATGAAACAGGAGGTAGAGTTCAGAAATAAACCAACACATATATAATTGATTAAATTACAATAAAGGATTCAAAAATTACAATAGACAAAGGATATTCTCTTCAAAATATTGTGCTGGGGGGATGCCTGGGTGGCTCAGTCGGTTAAGCCGCTGCCTTCAGCTCGGGCCATGATCCCAGGGTCCTGGAACCGAGTTCCACATCAGGCTCCTTGCTCGGTGGGGAGCCTGCTTCTCTCTCTGCCTGCCTCTCCCCCTGCTTGTGTTCTCTTTCTCTGACAAATAAATAAAATCTTAAAAAAAAAAAAAAATATTGTGCTGGGAAAACTGGACAGCCACATTCCAAAAAATAAAACTGGACCATTATCTTATACCATATACAAAAATCCATTCAAAATGGATTAAAGAGGGCGCCTGGGTGGCTCAGTTGGTTGAGCGACTGCCTTTGGCTCAGGTCATGATCCTGGAGTCCCTGGATCGAGTCCCGCATCGGGCTCCCTGCTCGGCGGGGAGCCTGCTTCTCCCTCTGACCCTACCCCCTCTCATGTGCTCTCTCTCTCTCATTCTCTCTGTCTCAAATAAATAAATAAAATCTTTAAAAAAAATAAAAAAAAATGGATTAAAGACTTGAATATAAGACATGATACCATAAAACTCATAGAAGAAAACATAGTTTTCCTTGACATCAGTCTTTGCAATAATAATTTTTTTTCTATTTGACACCAAAACCAAAGGCAACAAAAACAAAAATAAGCAAGTGGGACTACTAAATAGCTTGTGCATAGAAAAGGAAACCATCAATAAAATAAAAAGGGAATGTACTGAATGGGGGAAAATGTTTGCAATTCATATATCTGAAGGTATGAGTATCCAAAATAATAAAGAACTCATACAAATAAATAGCAAAAATAAAACAATCTAATTTAAAAATGTGCAGAAGATCTCAGTAGGTATTTTTCCAAAGAAGACATACAGATGGCCAACAGGTACATGAAAACATGTTCAGCAACACTTATTATTAGGGAGATACAAATCAAAACCACCATGAGATATCGCCACACTTGTTAGAATGTCTATCATAAAAAAACCAAGAGATAATATTTGTGTTGGTGTGAGATGGTGTAGGCTTGTAGGCCCCTTGCAGGCCAGGGTCATTTGA